>NC_137680.1:4462259-4477034 GCF_963989245.1 Nansenia antarctica | reverse complement strand
GTGCCTGACTCCCTCAGTCGGACGGAAATGCAAATACAAAGAGCTCACTCCTCTCAGCCTCCCCCAGTGGACATTACTCATGTCTGACTGAGGAGAGTTACTACATCCTCTCTCTGGCTCTCTCTCTCTCTCACTCTGTCTCTCTCTCTCTCTCTCTCTCTGGCTCTCTCTCTCTCTCTCTCTCTCACTCTGTCTCTCTCTCTCTCTCTCTCTCTCTCTCTCTCTCTCTCTCCTTCCCTGGCAGTGGTCATGGACTCACGCGGTGAAGACAACAACACGGAACATAATACGGTTTAGAATTAGCCCAAGCTTGAACCATTCAGAAAAATGAGAATGAGTAGAATTGCCTGATTCAAAACAACTTTCCATAGTATGTGGTCTAAGCTCATTGTCTGGAAATGGTGGTTGATGTTCTAACTTTTTATCTCGCTTTGTGAAGGGGACCATGTCACGGATAAGGGACCAGAGTCCGATGTAATAGTATATTATACATAGGGTATGGACAACTCGGAGTTTGAGAATCTTTGCACCAATATCCCAAGACAATTATATTCTAGTTAGGATGGCAAATTAAAAAATATTCAGTGCCAACTTGAAAGCTAGTTTTCCTAACTCTCAGAGGCATACTTCATGAACTCGTGACGTTAGAATTATAAGGTTCTATCTCCATTTTTGTCAAAATTGAGTTTTTTACATAATCTGATCCATTAGGTGTTTATTAATGCCTGTGTGGTGTTATTTTTAAAATGTTGACATTTTTGAGTTAGTAATTCATAAAATACAAAGGTTCCATCTCACAGAACATAATGGAATGTAAAAACTTTGACGCTCAATATCTCTGAACTGCCCTAAACGGAGATAGAACCTTATCATTCTAAATTCACGATACTTCGAACTGCCACGAAAGTCCTTCTTGCTCCTCCACTCTCTCATTCACTCTCTCTCTTGTCTGTTTCTGTTGTGTGGGACAAAGACAGCTGCTAATAACCATTCATTAGCACTTCTGGATTACTCTGTACAAATCTCTGTGAGTGTCGATGGCAGTTAGATAGAGGTTATAGTGTTTTTAAAACGCTGTGTCTGTGTCTGTGGGCTCGCTTCTCCGAAAACACTGCGGCTTTTTAACTCGCCCACTGAGCCAGAACCACAGCTGTTCCAGAACTCTTGACGGTTCCAACATGTTCTTGGGCGCTTGCTGGTTTGGTTTTTGCAAGTGTTCATTTGACTTTATACTATGTTGTCTTTTCTAACCCCTAAACTTCACAGCCTTAGTGTTTTTTTGCGTGTTAGCTTTTCTCCACCCTGCTAGTTTGTTGTCAGTTAAAAAGTTGTAACTCTCTGGGGATCATGTTCATTTATGGTCAGGAGCGGTTACCGTGGTTACGGTTCTTACAGGATTGTTGACATAGTCAACAGGCCAGCGGAGATTCTCAGCCTCTGGTTCTGCGTGCTTAGGTTTACTGTAATCCAGTAAAGCCCCATATTTCAACATGGCGTCATCTGGCGTACACACCGTTTCTCACTCGTTGGGAGAAGGTCTGGGATGTTTTCTCCAAACAAACTGTCTGTCTGTCTCTCTCTCTCTCTGCCCAACACTTGCACCATGTCTCGGTTGCCTAGCGCCTGTCCCTTGTTCTGGACAGCTGCACTGGCTGGCTGTCCCTGAAAAATCTATGCCACAACACACACACACACACACACACACACACACACACACACACACACCAATAATTCACCCTCTCTTCATCAACAACCCCCCCCCATCCCACACACCCCCACACACACACACACACACACACACACACACACACACACACACACACACACACACACACACACACACACACACTGCACTGTGTCATCTGGACTGCTCCCCACGTGCCATCCTTATCTCCAGTCCTCTGCCTATGAACACTCTTCACTTTTTTTCCAAACATTCCCTCCCTCGCCTCCCTCCCTCCCTCCCTCCCTCCCTCACTCCCCCTCCTGTGTGTCACTACAGCTGTGTGTCAGCTGTCGGCCTGTGCCAGTGACTTCAGAGACGAAGCAGAGACACACAGAGTCTACAGGGAGGGAGCACAGGCTTGGCCCTCTCCCCCTTCTACCCTACCACCAGCTGTCTCTCCCTCACTCCCCCCTCCTCACCCCCTTCATCATTAGGTTTCTCTCCCCCCCCCCTCCGCTCCCTTCGTTTGCGCTACTGGGCAAAGCTCCTTTGTCTCAGTGGGCTGGCCAATTGCACAGCTCCAGTCCCTCACAGTAGCATGAACCCCCATCCTGGCATCTCTGCACTGGCTCCCCTTCCAGATCAATTGATTTCAAAAACCTCTCTCACTGATATTCCAGATCATCTGTGGAAACACCCCTCATTTTACGTTTGACATTTTTGGCATTTAGCAGACGCCTTATTCCAAAGCGACTTACAATCAATACATTTGAATACTAAGCATGTGAATCATCAGTCCACCATTCGTAGCAGGACGAGTAATCCAGCTCAGGCCCGGGGCCATTGATAGAAGGAAAAACCTTCTCCTATCACCTTCTTCTAAACCTATTATTATTTATTTTTAGTAAAAAAAACAAAACACTGGAGAAACAGAGAAACAGTACAAGGGTTAAGTTTTGAGGGACTCAGTAGAGGGGAAAGCGGGTGTCTTTAGGAGACGCAGTGCTGAGGGGCAGAAGATGTCTGAAACACCCCCTCGATACCTTCAAAGAACTGCTGCTATACCATATACCCTTTATGCTCGACCGCCCGCCCCCTCTGGAATGTTCTCCCTCCCCACCTGAGGGCACCACCAAACTGTAGACTCTTTTTAAAGAAACGCCTAAAAAACCTGTCCTCTTATTAAGAGTGTTACGGATTTATTATCGGTGAAGCGTCGTTGACTTTAATGAGGTTGAAGCACAGCCTTAACTCTTCTCATAATTGCGATAGCTACATCGCCTTTCTTCTCCATCCATCGCTCTCTTTCCCTAATTATCTCATTTCATTCTTCTTTCTTTCTTTTCTTTCTCCCTTTCTACCCTCTCTCTCTCTCCTCCTATGTCTCTCATCTCATAAGCATCTCAGGTGCTATGTTTAGGGCAATTAGGGGCTGCAAGAGGAGTTGTGATGTAGTGAGGTGGAAATGACATGGTTGACATTTTCTTAATGCTGAAAAGAATAGAATGTACTGTGGCGAGAATAATACAGCTGGCTAATTATACAAATTTCAGTTTGCCTGATTGTATAACAACCTTCCAAAAAACAAGGCAGAAGACTGTCAGTGTACCAGATGGCTCTGTGTCAAAAACAATGTTCTGGGTTCCCCTCGTGAAGTGTGTTCTCTGACAAATGAGAATTTGAGATGCGAGAGACGTTGCTACCCAAATCCAAATGGGCTTGGTGGATTGAAAGAATTGTATTGACAGTGAAACTGAGCTAGTAGAGCTCTGTAGCCCCGAGGCTGAAGAAGCAGTGTCTGTGTGAAGGTGATTTCCCCACCCACACCCACCACTCTTAAGCCGGAGGATTTTGTTCAATTTCACTGGGTGCTTATCAGGTTTCATTTCAACAGGAATGGACAGGACTTCTTCAGCATTACCTCACAGGGAGAGCTGCTGTGTGGAGACCTACTCTAACATTTGTGTGGAAATCCATCCAAGGATGGTTTACGGGTTTACTCTTACTTTCACTCTGAAGAACTGGTTTTCAGGCAGTCTGTAACCTCTCTAATCCTCTCTCTCTCTCTCCCTCTCCCTCTCTCCCTCTCCCTCTCCCTCTCCCTCTCCCTCTCCCTCTCTCTCCCTCTCTCTCTCCCTCTTTCTCTCTCTCTCTCTCTCTCTCTCTCTCTCTCTCCCTCTCCCTCTCCCTCTCCCTCTCCCTCTCTCTCTCTCTCTCTCTCCCTCTCCCTCTCCCTCTCCCTCTCTCTCTCTCTCTCTCCCTCTTCCTCTCCCTCTCTCCCTCTCCTTCTCTCTCTCTCTCTCCCTCCTCTCCCTCCCCCTCTCCCTCCCCTTCTCTCTCTCTGATAGGTATGCCTGTGGTCGTCAGCGTGTGCCCGGACAGGTAACCAGGTGTGTCGCTGCTGCCATGGCAACGCCAGAGCTGCGGCTGTTGCCTGTCGTCGTGGTTGCGGTCCTGGTCGCGTCGTTGTCCGCTGCAGAGGACCACGACGAGTGGCACTTTAACCCAGGTGAGAGGTCAGAGGTCAAACACCGCAGAGGTCATAGGTCATATAACCCTACGCGGTAAACAGGGCTTAATGTCCTCACAAGGAAACTGTTCTTAACATATTTGTCTATCCATAAATCGTCATACGATAAACACAGCTTTTCCACACTTTTCCCTCTCCACTCAACTATGATAACTCTAACCCTCCACTCCTCCACTCAACGCCCCCTCCATGTCCCCTCCTCCCCGTCCCTAACCCCCTCCATGTCCCCTCCTCCCTGCCCCTCACCCCCTCCATGTCCCCTCCCCCCCGTCCCTCACCCCCTCCATGTCCCCTCCTCCTCCCCGCCCCTCTCCCCCCTCCATGTCCCCTCCTCCCCCGTCCCTTGCCCCCTCCATGTCCCCTCCTCCCCCGTCCCTCACCCCCTCCATGTCCCCTCCGCCCCGCCCCTCGCCCCCTCCATGTCCCCTCCTTCCCCTCCCTCACCCCCTCCATGTCCCCTCCTCCCCGCCCCTCGCCCCCTCCATGTCCCCTCCTCCCCATCCCTCCTCACCCCCTCCATGTCCCCTCCTCCCCGTCCCTCACCCCCTCCATGTCCCCTCCTCCCCGTCCCTGACCCCCTCCATGTCCCCTCCTCCCCGCCCCTCATCCCCTCCATGTCCCCTCCTCCTCCCCGTCCCTCACCCCCTCCATGTCCCCTCCTCCCCCCCGTCCCTCGGTCCAAACATTCTCCTCACATTCTTCTTCCGTGCGATAAGTCTCTCCATCACCTATCAGCAGGATATCCTGTTTCATGCCTGGGTCTCGGGGCTAGTGATGTGTAACAGGAGCGTGATGCAGCGGGGTGATATACCCCCCCGGTATTCAACCTCACTGATGTACAGGCAGGCACCTCATCAAAGTGTCAATCATACAGTTAGAGAGGGGGGGGGGGGGGAGTTAGGGTTCACCCAACAAGGTGAAATCAGAGGAGGTTACATGCAGCTGTGAAACCTCCACTATTGAACCAAACAATGGGTTTGACCGATCTCAGACAGATTTGCTGCACACACAGAGAAGAAGCAGGTAGGCAGGCAGGCAGTCATGCTGGCAGACAGACACAGACACACACACACACACAGACACAGACACAGACACAGACACAGACACAAACACAGACACAGACACAGACACACTCACACACACACACACACTCGCACACACACACTCACACACACACACACACACACACTCACACACACACACACTCACACACACACACACACACACACACACACACACACACACACACACACACACACACACACACACACACACACACACACACCTTACATCATGTCACCACAGTGGTTCTGTGATAAAAACAACATGAAGTCTTTAGTAGGAGGAGGAAGTTAGTAACACCTACTGCTGTGGAAGGAAGGGGGCATCCTTGGAAAGACAGAGAAGAATGTGAGGCGATGTGAGGAGAGAGAAGAGATAGCTGAAGGGCATCGAAAGAGGGAATGAAAGAGAAGTAACAAGAGAGAGAGAGAGAGATGGAGGGAGGGAGGGGGTTTATTGGCAGCGTGGTGATGGCGTAATGAAATAGGCACCTGTCCATGGGGGTGTGGTGCTGGGCAGCGGTGTGTGTGTGTGTGTGTGTGTGTGTGTGCGTGCGTGCAGGGTTTGTCTTCAAGCCCCACATTCCTGTCCCCTGACTCACTGACAGCAGTTAGTCACCCCCTCCCTGTCGTTATGCCGCCCCCCCCCCCCCCCAAACCCCCATATCACTGTCACCAACTGAGTTAGACCTTCACTCTGTATATCAATTCACCCCCCCCCCCCCCAAGATAAGACTCGCTAATGTGTTCTCTTTTGGTAATGTGTGACATCATGGCGGATGGGTAATGCGTTGGGTAATGCCTGGCCACAAGGGTGGCTATCTGGAATCGTGTGATCATGTCTGCTGGACTGGGGTCAGTCAGGGCTGCTATTTGAGCTGTTCCAAGACTCAACACACAGCGCCACTCTGTCCTACTCCAACCCTACTCTTCCTCCTTCTCTTTCTCCTCATCCTCCATCCTCCACCTCTCTCCGGCTCACCTTGCCTGGCGAGTGGGTGGAGTGGGGGGGGATCATCATCGCATGAACCCGAAGCCAACCAGGAGATGTGGTTGCGAGTGTGTGGGATGGAGAGATGGAGAGATGGGTTGGAGACCAAAAGAAAAGGAAATATTATAGGTCTGTTCTAGAGGGGGCGGGCGGCCGAGGCTGCTTAGCTGTTAGCTAGACACGGAGAGAGGAATATAAAAGTCTGTTTGAGAGAATTCAAAAGTATCGTTAAAGGTCGATGAATAAAAAGTTTCATATTGGAATGGATTTTGTCAGCTGGTTATTATGACCGTGTCTGCTTCTATCATCCGTTATTGGATGTGTTATTCATAAGTATCGACTGTCCCTCTTTTTCTTTCACCAGAATGATCAAAACCCAAATGAGGAGCGAGAGAGAGGGACAATTTGCCAAATAAAGTTATGAACTGCTTCTCATGAAGCCCCAAAACCTTGTTGTGGAGATGACTTTATTATTATTGACTGATTGGCTATGGAATTTATTCTGGACATTAACCCATCTCCATCTTTCTTTCTTTTGTTCTTTCTCTCTCTTTCTTTCTTTCCTTTGTTCTCTCGCGTCGTGTGCACGCTCTCTCTCTCTCAGGTCAGTGTCGTTATGCCCTGGGGATGGAGGATGGCACCATCCCGGACTCTGACATCACTGCCTCAAGCGCCTGGTCAGACTCCACAGAGGCCAAGCATGGCAGGTTGGTGTGTGTGTGTGTGTGTGTGTGTGTGTGTGTGTGTAATTATCTACAGTATGTGTGTCCTCCTGTGTCGTGTCTGTCTTCAAACACTTTTCGACATCTGTTTGCACCCTTTAAATCACATAAGAGAACTCTATTGGATTACAATATGATGATGATGTATCCCTTTACAGAATATTAGATAATGACATTACCACCCTGTTGCTAAGGAAGGCAGATTCACGTGGTGCACCGGCCCACGCTGTGTGTGTGTGTGTGTGTGTGTGTGTGTGTGTGTGTGTGAGTGTGTGTGTGTGTGTGTGAGTGTGTGTGAGAGATACGTGCGTGCGGGAATGTCTAGTGTGTTTGTGTGTGCAACAGTGTGTGTGTGTGTGTGTGTGTGTGTGTGTGTGTGTGAGAGCGTGAGTGTGTATGAGAGATACGTGCGTGCGGGAATGTCTAGTGTGTTTGTGTGTGCAACAGTGTGTGTGTGTGTGTGTGTGTGTGTGTGTGTGTGTGTCTACCTCAGTTTACTACATGTCTCTCCTGGTGCGCTGGGCTGGGTCTCCTGGCTGAGTGTCTGCCCATGTGGAGGTGATTAGCCCCAACCCTTTTAGGACACACCAGAGAGAGAGAGAGAGAGAGAGAGAGAGATAGAAAGAGAGTAGAAGAGAAAGAGGGGCGCCACTAAGATGGGGTGCTGACGGGACACAAACAGAGATATAGGGAGGGGGTAAGAAAGGAGGGAGGGGAGGGAGCGTGTGTGTGGTTTTTAGGGAGGTGCTCACTGATATCACTCTTGGGCAGCTGGATAACACTATGTTGGATGGAGTGAAGGGAAGAAAGGGAGGGAGGGAAGAATGTAGAGATGGAGGAAGAGAGAGGAGGACTTGGCCAGTCTTTTTGGGCAATGGATAGGGAGGAAGTGAATAGAGAGAAGGGGGGGGAGGAGAGAGAGAGAGAGAGAGAGAGAGAGAGAGAGAGAGAGAGAGAGAGAGAGAGAGAGAGAGAGAGAGAGAGAGAGAGAGAGAGAGAGAGAGAGAGAGAGAGAGAGAGAGAGAGAGAGAGAGAGAGAGAGAGAGAGAGAGAGAGAGAGAGAGAGAGAGAGAGAGAGAGAGAGAGAGAGAGAGAGAGAGAGAGAGAGAGAGAGAGAGAAGACAGAATTGAGCTGTCTGCAATGTTAATCCTACTGGCTGCTGATGCATGGTGGAATTAGCCCTGCCTTGCCCTGGCTGCACTCTTCCTTTCTCCCTCCCTCCCTCCCTCCCTCCCTCAATGACATACTGGATCACTCTCAATAGAGTCCAAATGTGGTCATATTGTGGTTTCAGTGTGGTCTCAGTCAGTCAGTATGACCTCAGTTAGATGAGAATGAAATCAAATTTTAAAAAAACGTTATTGCTGCCACCACCAATTCATCAGCCATGTTGAATGTGATTTGTTTTGGTGGCGGCGGTGGTCTTAAAGTAGTCTTTATGGGATCACAGTGTGGTCGTGTGGCGTGGCAACCAGTTCCCAGTCGGAATATTGATCCTATTGCCAGAGACGTGATGGGTTTTTACTTTCTCAGTTCTCTGTGGACGACGGAGCCTGATATCGGCTACGATTTTAATGTGGTCTTTTTGGTGTCAACAGTGAGATCTTCTTTTTGATCAGAGGGCGATTTGAGTGTGGTCATCACTCATCATGCCCTTTTGTCTCATTTATGATCTCATAGTGGAGGCTACCATTTTTTTTCAGTATGGTTATATTGCGATGAATGGATTAGTCATAGTATCTCTCTTTCTCTCTCTCTCTCAACCTCTGATCTCTTTGTCTATCCGCCTCTCGCTGCCCCCCCCCCCCTCCCTTGCCTACCTCCCTCCTCTCCCCCCTGCCCCCCCAGGCTAAGTAAAGGAGAAGGGGACGGGGCGTGGTGTCCGTTAGGAACCGTCTTCCCCAGTGGCTCAGAATACCTCCAGGTAAGATACATCATAATAATGTACTATGACAACAATGCTTCGCTGTAATATAATTACTGTACATTACTTCTCAGGACTGTTTATATGCTTCAGCTTGTCACAAATACAGGATCAGCTTTCTCCTCGAACAGTAGGAGTGGGGGGGGGGGGGGGGGAATGCAATACCGGCTTTGGATTGCTGTTAAGTGCAACCAGGGCCGGTCCTAGGCATTTAGGTGCCCTAGGCGAGAGTATGATTTGATGTCCCCCCCCCAAAAAAAAAAGTTTTAGGGGCGCCACCCCCACCACCACCACATTAAGCCACCAGTACTGCCTCATCACCACCCACACATTCAACAGTAAAAATATGGACAACAATGGTTTCAAGACAAAAATAGACAGTAGGCTGAGACATATTTTCATAGAGACATGAAATTCATAGAGACAAAATTATTGAAATGTAAAAAAAAAACGCGACCGCCTAGTTCGCCTATGCCTAGGACCGGCCCTGAGTGCCACATCTCATCTTCCTCTCCTCCTCCTACAGGTGGATCTGCGGTCACTCCACTTCCTGGCTCTGGTGGGGACCCAGGGTCGCCATGCCGACGGACACGGACGGGAATTTGCCCGCAGCTACCGGCTCCGCTACTCCCGGGACGGACGCCAGTGGGTCACGTGGAAGGACCGCTGGGGGCAGGAGGTGAGGGAGGATTTTGTCGCACCGCAGAATTCGATTCCATTGTTTTGAATGCATCTCAATGAGACAATGCACACGGCGTGCGATGCGATATATTGTCGCACGACAACATTCGATTCTCCATTCACATTCATTCATTCATTGGTGTGAATTGAGAATTGAATGTTGTCGTGCGACAAAATCGCATGCCGTGTGCATTGGCCTTTACTCTCTCTCGGGCGCTTTCTCACTCACACTCTCTCTGCCCCTCTCTCTCTGCCAGGTGGTGTCGGGGAATGAGAACACCTATGACGTGGTTCTGAAGGACCTGGGTCCAGCTATTGTGGCCCGATGGGTCCGGTTCTACCCGCTAGCCGATCGGGTCATGAGTGTCTGTCTCAGAGTGGAGCTCTATGGCTGTCTGTGGAACGGTGAGTGTGTGTGTGGTGTGTGGTGTGTGTGTGTGTGTGTGTGTGTCTGTCTGTGTGTGTCTGTGTGTGTGTCTGTGTGTGTGTCTGTGTGTGTCTGTGTGTGTGTGTCTGTGTCTGTGTCTGTGTCTGTGTCTGTGTCTGTGTCTGTGTCTGTGTGTGTGTGTGTCAGGGTTTCCGTTAGAAAAATTTGCCGTCGGACATCGTGTCCGGGACGAATTCGATTTACCGGACAAACGTGATATATTCCGGTCATCATATTAAAATATAATAAAAAATTTTTTTTTCAAAATCATATTTCTTTTTTTCAAATCTAATATAGCTGTTTGTCGCGGTGATTACTGTTGTGTAGCGGCCTATATATGCCATTTAATGTCTATTTCTCATCCGATACGATTAGATGCGAGCTATATAATATATAATAATATAACATGATTTGACGCATGCGCGCTATGCCATGCGTCAAATCCAGCGCTGAACGGGCGCCTCACTGGGAACTGAACAGACAGCATCGATCAATGAACGGACTCCACATTACGTTAACTGAAGTTTGTTAAATTGTTTGGGATTAATGTGAGTTTTCTATTTTCTCTTTCCAGTTTTACCCTTTTTTTTAAATCAATAAAACAACGTCATTTCTATAACCAGGTCTCGCTGGTTGGGAAGGCATTTCGTTTAGCTCGGGAGTATGACAATGGGGAGAACATAACTGTTTATTGAGAAACAATTGATAGGCAGTCTGGGATACGTATATAAAGAAATACCACAATGTCTAGATGTATAACATTTTATTGAACAGTAACAGTGCAAGCATGTAGGCTTCTGGCGTGACACGGCTAGCCTAATTTCCGTTCATATGCCTTTTATCAGATAAAATAAAATAGAATAAAACTCTTTGAAAATAAATAGGCTTTAAATTAACTTGCAATGCGTATAGGCTAATTTCCGTTCGATGTTACAGCCTAGGGCTAGGCTATGCCTTTTCTCAGATAGATAGGGGATAGCCCTGTAAGCTCATACGGGTCTGTATGTCGTCCTGAAGACCGGCTGTTAGATCATATCGCTGAAGTTTGTCTCCATCTTAGTGTAAATGTTGTCCGTTTTGTTTGTTATCCTTGTTATTGTGCGATAAAGTTAAAGCGCTCCGCTTCGGGACACCATTTTCAGCTGAGCACCAAACACACACACACACTCGTGTAACACTGCCCGAGAGAGAAGGACCCGCCCCCTTTAGTTAGCCTATAGCCTATAGGCTAACTAAAGGGGGCGGGTCCTTCTCTCTCGGGCAGTGTTCTGTGTGTGTGTTTGGTGCTCAGCTGAAAATGGTTAGAGGGAATTATTTTCACCGGACATTTATGTCCGACGAGTTTTCAACTTGTCGGACTTCCACTAATTTTACCGGACAAAGACCGGGAATTACCGGTTAACGGAAACCCTGGTGTGTGTGTGTGTATTTGTCTGTGTCTGTGTCTGTGTCTGTGTCTGTGTCTGTGTCTGTGTCTGTGTCTGTGTCTGTGTCTGTATGTGCCAGGGGGGCACATCCTTATTGTGTAGACCTATTCAGAAGACCTTGGAAGATCAGAATACATCAACACAGTAGCGCCTCAAAGCAACGTTTTGCTCCAGACAGACACCCAGGGGGGATGATTAACTGAGTTCAACATCACCTTAGATTTAGATTTACCGTCTGTTTGATTGTTGTACGTTCAGTGTGTGTGAGCCATCGCCAATAATTTACTGCCTGGTTGTTAGCACAGATAAGAGAACCACACAGTGGATGATAAACAGTTGCTGCTCCCAGCTCACAAAGCGCCAGTGTCTAGCCCAGCGTTTAGAGAGCAGCTCACCTCCCCTCTCCCCTCACACAATAGCCGGCTGTAAATCACCCATAGAGCACTGTGGCTTAATGCCTAGGCTCGTTATCTGGGGAATAGGTAATCTTCCTGGGGGAAGAAACTGTATGTGTGTAAACCTACCCCGAGCCGCAAGCACTCACTGCAATATGCGGGCTCTACAGAAACCTAAAGATCACACACTTTTATCATCACATTTTTATGTGGTACAGTATGTTATAGGATACGTCTATTATGCAAGACCCGATAGGATCAGCCTACATACGAACCCCTGACATGTACACATATGCATGCAGGCACACACACACACACACACACACGCACACACACACGCACACACACACACACACCCACACACACACACGCACGCACACACCAGGTCACCAAATCCCAGTGGACCTAAACAGTCAAACCTATGTTTATTATGGAGATCAGAGTCAAGGGGGCTAGTTGCTGTCAATGACGTCACCTTTGTGCTGAGAGAACAGTCTGATCAGCCACTCTCTGGGGGGGGGCGGGGGGTGTGTTGGGTTTCACAGAGGGGGTTGGAGAGGAGGAGAGTGTTTCGGGAGAGAGAGGGGTTAGTGTGTGTGTGTGTTTCTCCTGGTTTGTTTAATGGTTTAAGGCCCAGCTGTGGTGGTCCTCTCTGCTGTAGCACGATTGCGGTTCGAAGTTTAGAACAACATGGGCTTAGCCAACGTGTAGCTAACATGTAAACCAAATAGCCCCCAAAGCTAAAGGTTATCCAAATTGTCACAGTTGTAGTTTTTTTCCCTCTCACAAAATGTTGCTTGCATAAACAGAATAGAGAGAGAAAGCATACTGTAAGTCAGATGTAGACATATCGTGAGCTTAGAATTATAAGGTTCTATCTCCGTTTAGGGTAGTTCAGAGATATTGAGAGTCAAAGTTTGTACATTCCATTATGTTTTGTGAGATGGAACCTTTGTGTTTTATTAATTACTAACTAAAAAAGGTCAACATTTTAAAAATAACACCACACAGGCATTAATAAACACCTAATGGATCAGATTATGTAAAAAACTAAATTTTGACAAAAATGGAGATAGAACCTTATAATTCTAACGTCACGATCTATCTCACCAACACACCCCCCCCCTGCCCCCTCCTTCCTCTCTCTCAGATGGTCTGAAGGCGTACACGGCTCCGATGGGGCACGTCATGCACCTGTCTGGTTCTCCTGTCTACCTGAACGACTCCACCTATGACGGAAGCACAGAGGCAGGGTAAGCAACCCCCCCCCCCTCCCTCTCTCTCTCTCCCCTCACTCTCTTTAAAACAACGCAAAGAAAAATCTTAAGAAACAACTCAGAAGACCTGCTCCTCCTGAGACATCTGCTGCCCCTCAGCACTGCGTCTCCTAAAGACACCCGCTTTCCCCTCTACTGTGTCCCTAAAAAAAAAAAAGTTTAGAAGAAGGTGATAGGAGAAGGTTTTTCCTTCTATCAATGGCCCCGGGCCTGAGCTGGATTACTCTTCCTGCTATGAATGGTGGACTGATGATTCACATGCTTAGTATTCAAATGTATTGATTGTAAGTCGCTTTGGAATAAGGCGTCTGCTAAATGCCAAAAATGTAAATGTAAATGTAACTCTAGACCCTAGTTAGTAGTCGACTCGGTCCGCCAACGATCCCCAGAAGAGCCTGGGAGAGCGTGACGCAGCTCCAGGCTACAATGACATGGATCTGGTTACATGAAATAACCAGCCGCTTTAGGAAGGTTTTGTAAACCACTGACTTAATAACAACGGCTTGCTCAACCTCCTCATCCCCACGGTGCTGTTATGTTACTCCTCTGTGCATCACATCTGTTAGCAGTGAACATGGCCTCCGCCTCTCTGCCCAGCCAATTCTCCCAGACCCAACAGCTCCACTCCACGCTACTAAGTGGATTTTCCACACATTTTTTCTCTCCAACCTAATCGAATGAGAATGGCATGATTAGGATGTGACATGTGACTGCTGGACTTTATTTAGCTGAAGGAGTTGTGGTGTTCTGTTTCCGGACTGTATGGTCCAGGGAAGGGGGTAAGGGGACCAGGGAGGGGGGGGGTGGTTGATACATATGCCTTTTTAATGGGGCCGAAATGTTTTTGTAACGGGTGAGCTAACAGGTTTGACGCAACCCAGACATAGCCACAGCAGATGTGTACGTACGTGTGTGTTTGTGTTTGTGTGTGTGTGTGTGTGTGTGTGTGTGTGTGTGTGTGTGATAGACGATCTATTGTAGATCCAGTTGTTGACCCTTCTGTAAAGAATGTGTAGCTAGATGGATGTGTGTGTGTGTGTGTGTGTGTGTGCATGCATCTTGTGTGCAGTACAGTAGTGTCCACGTACAGTAGTAGTGTATTGCAGGGTAGCGAGAGTGTGTGTCTCTCCGTGTGTATTGATGTGTGTGTGTGTCCGTCCAGGGTGCAGTTCGGAGGCCTGGGCCAGCTATGTGACGGTGTGTTAGGAGGAGATGACTTCACAGAGACCAAGGAGCTGAGGGTGTGGCCCGGGTACGACTACCTGGGCTGGAGCAGAGAGGCCCTGGGGCTGGGCAGCGTGGACATCGAGTTCCACTTCGAGAAGACGCGCACCTTCCACACCATGCAGGTAATGAGACAGAGTGTGTTTGTGTTTGTGTGTGTGTGAGTGTGTGTGAGTGTGAGAAGACGGGCACCTTCCACACCATGCAGGTATGAGACAGAGTGTGTTTGTGTTTGTGTGTGTGTGTGTGTGTGTGTGTGTGACTGTGTGTGACTGTGTGTGTGTGCGTGTGTGTGTGTGAGACTCTGTGTCTATGCACAGTCCAATTAGTTCATTGTGTTCTAAACCTCTACATGAACTGCGACATAAAGCTGTTGACCAGTGTTTCACAAGACATGAATACAGTGAGGTCACATCCAATCTGTGTCATCCACCAATCACCATGTGGCT
>NC_137680.1:4452259-4457259 GCF_963989245.1 Nansenia antarctica | reverse complement strand
AGAGAGAGAGAGAGAGAGAGAGAGAGAGAGAGAGAGAGAGAGAGAGAGAGAGAGATACAAGATCTCAAACTTAATACACCGCATTGTAGAGCTCTGCTGGCTGTCAGTCAGACTGCATGGTGGAGCTGAACTCATAAAGTGTGTATGTGTGTGTGTGTGTGTGTGTCTTGTTAGTCTCTCATTGTCCAGGGGTCTAGTTAGCTTTGCTGTTTTATGTTCCAACCCCAGCACTTATTCTATTAAGACAGATTTTATTGATTTGATTATGGGGCAAAGAAGTTGACCTCAAACCATACTGAAGAATTTCCTTTTATCTTTAATTTAAATCAAACAGCACATTTGACTTCTATAGGACCCAGAGAGGGGGAGGGTGGAGTAATAGTATTGTACCACATCTCCAGACCATCAACAGACCTGCTCTCATGCAAGGTTGTTTGGAACAAAACACTCAGTGTAAAAATAATAATAATAATAATAATAATAATTCATTAAATGTATATAGCGCTTTTCCAAGGCTCAAAGACGCTTACAATATGGGAGAAACGGAAACACAGAAACAACAAGCAACAGAGAACATGGGCACATGGAACACAGAGTTAGCGAACGGGGAGGGGGTGGTAGGGACAGGGGGGGGTGGCAGGGTTAGGGGAAATGGGTAGGGGTAGGGGAGTATGCGTGTCCCGGGGGGGGGGGGGCGTGGCAGGGTTCTGTCACCAAGACCAGGGGGCTGAGAGGACCTACATGGCATGACAGCATGTATTACATATATTTCATATTAAAATATTTGGGTGTGTCACCCACAGACGCATTCCCGGCCGGTCCCCCCCTGTGACTGTGCAGACAGCGCTAATACACAGACTGAACAGCACATTAACGCGCACCAGCGCACCACGCACATGTTCAAACACACCCAACACTTGGATTTATACTTCAAGATATGTGGACTGTAGCACGTACGCACTCATTACGAACATAACTCTCCACATATTTTGCCTTCAAACCGTGCGTGTGCGTGTGCGTGTGTGTGTGTATTCGTTGTGTATTGTGTTGTGTACTGAATGCATGTTATACCAGCCATTTATTGATCTCATCTTTGCTTTTTCCTAGGAGGTGATTTTGCCCTAACTCCAAGGGCAGGTCTTCCAGTGGCCAAGGACGACAGCAGTAACACAGCCATCCTGATTGGCTGCCTGGTAGGAATCATCCTACTGCTATTGGCTGTCATCGCTGTCATTCTGTGGAGGCAGTACTGGAAAAAGATACTGGGCAAGGTGAGAGTCAAAATGAGAGACTGTGTGTGTGTGTGTGTGTGTGTGTGTGTGTGTGTGTGTGTGTGTGTGTGCGTGTGCGTGCGTGCGTGCGTGTCTGTGTCTGTGTCTGTGTGTGTGTCTGTGTGTGTGTGTGTGTTTTAACACTCTTCCTCTTCCCTCCTCAGGCCCAGAGCAGTCTGTCCCTGTGTGTGTGTGTGTGTGTGTGTGCGTGCGTGCGTGTGTGTGTGTGTGTGTGTGTGTATGTGCGTGTGTGTGTGTGTTTTAACACTCCTCTTCCTCTTCCCTCCTCAGGCCCAGAGCAGTCTGTCCAGCGATGAGCTGCGTGTCCATCTGTCCGTCCCGTCCGACAACGTGGTCATCAACAACACACACAGCTACTCCAGCCGCTACCAGCGCATACACACCTTCCCTGACGAGCGCGACCGGGACAGGGTGGGAGACGCCGAGTACCAGGAGCCCAGCGCCCTGCTCAGACCCCGAGACCCCCGAGACAGCACCGGTAAGACATGGTCACACACGGTTAGTTATGGTTAGTTACGGTCACACATGGTTAGTTATGGTCACACATGGTTAGTTACGGTCACACATGGTTAGTTATTGTCACACATGGTTAGTTATGGTCACACATGGTTAGTTACGGTCACACATGGTTAGTTACGGTCACACATGGTTAGTTATGGTCACACATGGTTAGTTACGGTCACACATGGTTAGTGATGGTCAGTTATGGTCACACATGGTTAGTGATGGTCAGACATGGTTAGTTATGGTCACACATGGTTAGTGATGGTCAGTTATGGTCACACATGGTTAGTTATGGTCACACATGGTTAGTGATGGTTAGTTATGGTCACACATGGTTAGTGATGGTTAGTTATGGTCACACATGGTTAGTTATGGTTAGTTATGGTCACACATGGTTAGTTATGGTCAGACAAGGGTAGTTATGGTTACTTATGGTCAGACAAGGGTAGTTATGGTCAGTTATGGTCACACATGGTTAGTGATGTCTCAGTTCTAGTCAGACAGGTCAGGTACAGGTGGTGAAAGGTGTGGAGAAGGAGGGAGGGACACAGGGAGAAACAGAAAGACAACGCGGCCCTCTCACAGGCCCTCTCACGTTCTCTCTCACGTTCCACCACAGCGACACAAAGACATGAAAGCCGTGAAGTCGCAGTAACAATGTGTTGTGTAAAACAATAAAACCCTGGAGATGGAGGAAAACGTCAAACTCGGGTCATCACACACAGTACGAGGACGGTCGTGGTTAATCTGTAATTGCTTTGTTTGTGTGTTTGGTTTGCAAACCTCTGGTTTGGCCCTCGTTGTTGTATCAATAAGCAAAGTCATTCTGTGTAGAAAAGGGAGAAGGGAAGAGAAATGTGGTGCACAGTTACACAAAAGGAAGATGGAGGAGACCATCAATTCTGAATCCAAAAACATGTAGAACCCTCCTCCAGGCTCAGAGCCTGCAGTGCAGATAGACTCACAGCACACACACACACACACACACACACACACACACACACACACACACACACACACAGGCCACAATAGACCCTATTGTTCTTACTGAGAGGAAAGGAAAAGAAAGAAGGAGAAAGAGAGAGAGAGAGAGCGAGCATTCCTGTAGCGGCGCTGCCTCGCGGGAGGCGGGCGTGTTGTCTTTACCGGCCGTCTGTGTAAAGTTTTTAACAAGTGTCACATTATCCTGAGGAATAACAGAATAACATCAACATTATCCCCCTTCAGTGTTTGTTGTACTTTCTGCCCCTGTGGTTATGTTGGACCGTTGCCTGAGTTGTGTTAACCTCGCCTGTTCCCCTTTGCTATGCCTGTATGTATGTATGGTTCTGTTCTCCCCCACCTCAATGAATGCCCCTCCCCTCCCCTTGTACTTGTAACGGACATGCTAACTGTGTGTTATGCTAACGGTTGTTGTGTTGTTGTTGTTGTTGTTGTTGTTGTGTTGGGTGTGTTTGTCTTGTTTGCTTCATGTTTGTTTGTGCATGTTGTGTGAATCATGTCACGTCGTGTGCCTTGTTGTGTGTGTGTATCGTGCCTTGTTGTTGTTTGTGTGTGTGTGTGTGTGTGTGTGTGTGTGTGTGTGTCTTGTATTACCTGTGTGTGTGTCCTCCCAGCCTTGCTGTTAAACAATCCGGCCTATCACCTGCTCCTGTCAGATCAGAGACAAGGCTTGTGGCCCCTGGCCGTCCCCGGCACGTCTCAGGCTCAGGAAAAGTGCCTCAATGTGCCCCAGGGTAAGAGCTCTCTGACTGGGGGAACGCAGCCAGGATACACCCCAGGGTTCCACAGTAACGCCGTTTTACTTACCAAGTAAAGCATTCGCCCGGGGGTTGTTTGTGCGAGCCCGACGACGCTGCTAGATCCTGGATATTTTTACCTGTGTGCAGGAAGAACAACAGACGGCGCAGGCGGGAGACTAGACTAGATGATCGCGCCTGTCGATCACCCGCTTTGATAATATCTTCACTCACGATCATCTAGTCTAGTCTCGCGCCTGCGCGTCTGTTGTTCTTCCTGCACACAGGTAAAAATATCCAGGATCTAGCAGCGTCGTCAGGCTTGCGCAAACAACCCCGGCGAATGCTTTACTTGGTCCGGGCAAGTAAAACGGCGTTACTGTCGAACCCTGCACCCCCTACTGTTCCCAGAGCTGGACCCACTTTACCAAAACAACAATGGAACCATGTAGTAGACACTGTACAAACATACCGCCTCTATATACACTGGAGGGACAATCATAACTGGGGCCAAGTAGGATTCTGCTATGGAGGCAAAACTTTTTTTTAAGTCCCCCAGAAACCAAATGGAAATAAGGATGTGAAATACCTGTGGAGCTAGCTCAACTAAAACCTAAATATTTCTCCAAAAACAGCTAAATGTGTCTAGAGGCAGATTTTCTGTTGGCCCCTGGTTATAATACCAAACTACCCTTCAATCCAGATATCAACCACCCCATTGTAACAACACCTGTGTAAATGTGTAGACTAGTAGTTCATAGCCTTACAGGAGTGTAGGGTTCAGGGCAGTCATGTGCATGTGTATGATAACAACGCCTACGTCTGTCCCCTTCATTCATTTAATCACTCACCCACCCTACTTACTCATCCTAACAGTCATTTTGTCTCAGACAGTTCAGAGAGAGAGACAGTGGTTTGAGTCCTCCCTCTCTCCTCAAAACACAAGCTTAGAGCAATCGTCTTTACCACGGTCATATGACATGACCCTACCTCTCTCAACCTCAACCCTCCGTCTCTCCACCTCCCCTCCACCTCCCCTCCCTCCCTCCCTCCCTCCCTCCCCCCCAGCCTGTGCCATGGACACAGACCTGGAGAAGGGCGGCATCCCCCCCTCTCAGGAGGAGCCTCCCCCCTACCCCGGAGCCCCTCCCTACCCGGCCCTCTCTCCCCCCAGCGTGCCCCACTATGCCGAGGCGGACATCGTGAGCCTGCAGGGCGTCAGCGGCAACAACACGTACGCGGTGCCCGCCCTGACGGTGCCAAGTCCCGGGGGGGCAGACTGCGCCCCCCCTGCCAGAGCTGCCGCGCCAGTGCCTGGTCTTCAAAGAGAAGCTGGGGGAGGGACAGTTTGGAGAGGTAAGGAGGAGCGAAGTGTGTGTGTGTGTGTGTGTGTGTGTGTGTGTGTGTGTGTGTGCGCATGTACGTGTACGTGTGCATGTTTGTGTGTACGCGTGTGTGTCTGTGT
>NC_137680.1:4412020-4449559 GCF_963989245.1 Nansenia antarctica | reverse complement strand
GTATTCCTGAAACTGACGATGTTTGTTTGTGTGTGTTATGTGTGTGCGTGTGTGTGTGTGTGTGTGTCTCCCAGGGGAAGTTCACCACGGCCAGTGACGTGTGGGCGTTCGGGGTGACCCTGTGGGAGATGCTGAGCGTGTGTCAGGAGCAGCCGTACTCCAACCTGACGGACGAGCAGGTGATCGACAACGCAGGGGAGTTCTTCAGGGACCACGGCAGACAGGTAGGGGACAAAGATGACTTTTTAACCACTGTGTCACAACACTGTACACAATACACACACACACTCTCACTCACTCTCAGACGTTCAATCTATACACACTCAAAGATACATCCGGTATTCACACTTGAGTGTGTAGTTCCATTATTTAACCCTGTGTGTGTGTGTGTGTGTCTCTCTCTCTCTCTCTCTCTCTCTGTCTCTCTCTCTCTTCTCTATCTCTCTCTGTCTCTCTCTCTCTCTGTCTCTCTCTCTCTCTCTCTCTCTCTCCCTCCCCCTCTCCCCCCCCCCCCCCTCCCCCTCCCCCTCTCTCTCAGGTGTATCTGAGCCGACCGGCCGTGTGTCCTCAGGGTCTGTATGAGCTCATGCTAAGCTGCTGGAACCGCGACTGCAAGCTCCGCCCCTCCTTCACCAGCATCCACTCCTTCCTCACCGAGGACGCCATGAACATGGTGTAGAAGCGCGAAAGAGAGAGAGAGAGAAACAGGAGAGAAAGGTGGAAGGATGGATACACGGAGGAGGAGTGACTTCTCTTACTTTCGTCGACTTCCTCCCTATCACAGATAGGATGGAGAGATGGGCTGAAATGAACGAGGGATTGTGTGTGGAGGTGTAGAGAGGAGAGAGGTGTGTGTGATGGAGGGAGAGGATAGAGGGGTGAGTGGGTTACTTGCTTGTATATTTTGTATTTTTTCGGAGGGAGGATTGGGGCTGAGATAACCGCTGGTTCGGTTTTCGTGCCTACGACAGACCCCGCCCCCAAACCTAACACCCCCCCCCCTAAGTAGACGCTAGTCCTCCATATGAATGTAATTACAATGGTTGGTGGTGGGTTTGTATCTGCATAGTGCTTTAACAGGCTTGTCAATGGTCAATGGTCTGCTACACTTACACATAAGAAAGCCAATGGCTTTATGGCTTGTGACGGGATTTACAGTAAACGCTTGATGATATACAGTAGATGAAGCTAAACTGACAGTAACGCTGATTGACATTTATCAAAGAAAGATTCATGCAATAGTAATCTGTTTTTAAAGGTAATCATTATTAGTTGGACATGTTAGTTCAATAGATTTCATTTGATCATAAACTCAACTGTGATGTGTTAAATAATAAGTAATGCATCCGATAGCTACATTGATATTCTGCCAATTGTTGTTGGTATTTTGTAAAAAAACATCAGGGTCGTCAGGGTTACTGGTGAAGGTTGATCTCTTTACGGTACGATACACACGTATCAGCATAACACACACATAACACACACATGTAACACACATCTCTCCAGAGATGACACTGCACAGGTTTGTTGTCTTAGTATGTACCAGTATACCCCCAGTAAACCCCACTATGTTTCCCAGTATATTCCCAGTATACCTGGGTTCTTACTCCCAGCTCTCCAGCCATTCTGTCCCAGTCTAAAGTATTTCAGACACAGGAATGTGGCAGACCCAAGAAATGGTGCTGCTACCTCATTTTCAGTCTGAAACACCTTTATACAGACAGGTGCTGGTAGTCTGCCCTTCAGACCAGGGGGTTGTGACAATATCTTGACAATACCCCCCTGATATTCTGCTCCCGTGGCCCACAATGCAGCACTCTCAACACTTGTCAGCACTCCGCCCAACACCCCTGCTGCATCACTGAGTATCCTTCCACACGAGCTGATCCCCACACATGTGGACTGGACTAGAATGGTCAACGCTCCAGGATGGGGAAGTGTGTGTGTGTGTGTGTGTGTGTGTTTTGTCTGTCAGACTCTGATCCACCCACAGCAGCACAGCAGCCATGTTGTGCCAGACCAGACCAGACCACACACACACACCACACATGGTCCAGGTGCCTCTCAGCCTCTTATTAGAGACAAATTAGACTCTACAGTCAGAGAGAGGAGCTGCCTAGTGTCAAGTGATGATCCTCACCAAAACTGAGAAAGCAGACAGAGGGTCCTCTCACTGCTACTGGCCGAGGAGAATAAAGATGGAGGACCTCACATGGAAATTGTAAAAAAAAAAGTGGCCCACAACCAACTGAGAGACAACGCTGCCTCACCTGCCTGCCACCTATAACTGAGATGATGGGAGATTGTGGAGACCAGACATGCAGAGATCAATGTAAATGTCCACTAACCAGCTGCACTTTAAAACCTCTACCATACCCTGGGCTAGGATTCAATACTGTTCATATAGACATCCCTCATTCACTTCCTCCTCGATGGAACCACTGATCTGACGTGACTGGGTCGTCGAAAGCGAACAAATCACTAGGTCAGTGGTTACTTCAAGGGAGGCAGGGAGAATGAAAAAGGTGCTTTATTTGAAAGCTTTCTAACAGGGTAACAGACAGTCGTATCTCCCCAGTGGCCTTGGAATCCAGCACTCCAAACAGAGCATCACTGACCTCACAGGTGTAAACATTTCTTATCATTTGAACATGCCCATTTGTCGGATTCACCCCTTTATGACAAAGGCGCATGAATCCATGGCATCTCAAACTTAGGGGTCAGATGCCAAAAAGCGGTCAATGTCTTGTGATGTATATCTTTCTTGGTGATTATACCACCTTGTTAAAAACAGTTCGAAATGAGGAAATGCCCGTTTAGGGAACCGTTACATTATTATGAGAAAAGGCAGAGCAGAGCACACATCCAGAACCTTCTAACGGTGTCTGTGCTGGATAATCAGGAGACAACTGATGTACTGACCTAAGGTGGAAATGTTGTTTAAATAGTGACGAACTCTCCTGGAGGGGCTGCATGGAAAGTGCTTTGTCTTTTCTCCTTGTGTGTCAGTAAACCTCTTCATTATCCCCATAGACATATTAAGCTGACCATGGTGGAGTCTATCTGCCGTACTGATGATTGTACAGAACTGTATGTCTGTCTGATTTGATCCAATATTACAGTATCAAGTAATCCTTGTTTGCTGACTGAATGAGTGTGAATGCTTGTGCCATTTGAATACAGTATGTGCTTCTCAATTTGATTATTTTTTTTGATACACTGTACTGTAGGTCAACTAAACCCATATTTTTATAAATATATATATATATATATGTATACTGTATGTACTTAGACACTCCTTGTTGTTAGTGATTTTCGTCCTTTGTCTTAGTAGCTCAACCTAATGATGTGTACATATTTTAAGGACAGAATTTAATTTTGTTCACTAATATATGGAATTTCTTTGTTACATTTGGGGTCTCTTATTTTGTTCCTTTGTAGAAGCTTGCTACCTTGATGCCATTGTAATTCATCGTGTCATCTATTTTTGTAGATGTTTTAATAAATGTAACCTTTTCAAATAAAGCAAGGAAGAACTTTCTACTTTGTACTATTGTATGTAAAACTCCAGTCTTGAATGAATGAATAATTGGTCTTTATTGTCATTGCTACAGTACTATTGTATGTAAAACTCCAGTCTTCCATCAAACTGCTCTAGCACACACACACACACACACACACACACACACACACAGCACAGAATCATACATCTGGACACACAGTAAAGAAACATCAGAGGTCAAAGGGATTGAGTTAGGAAATTAGGAATATTTATTATTGTTTTCATATAATTTGACAATCACATTTATATCCAAATCAATTTCTAATAAACTCAGTGCACTTGCATACATTTACTCTACATGTAAGGCAGGCATAATTTTGGCAAGTTAACAAAGCTTGGACAATTACAGTCACAGTGAGAATTCTTCTTTTCTAAAATACTAGGTTTAAAACATTTACAAACAAAACCCCATGATCATGATTCAGGTGAACAAAAGAGGAAAAGCTTGGCTTTCCATGGGAACTCGTACAGCCAAAGGTACAGGCCTAAGACGTGTCACGACAGGCAGGGAAGTAACACTAACGTCTAACTTGACAAGTTTCAGAGAGTTAGCCTTTAGGTTGATGGGTTAGCCAGGCACTTTTGGGTACGAAAATGCATAAAAAACAGCCGCGGGGAACTTTGGAATATTGTCGTTCAGGAAAATGAAAAGCTCCTGGAATCCTGAGCAGAGGTAATGAATGCACCATGACCACAATAAGTGTTTATGACAACAACAACAACCACAACAACCTACTACAACAGCATTACGAGGGCTGTGATCAGCATGACTTGGACGATCAGGAAAACAAGCTGTCAGTCTATTCTAATGATAGGACACAACTACGGAGGGAAATCAAATCAAATAATACATGACTGAGATATGATTAAAACATTTGGTCCCCAGTCTAAGGGGGCTCCCTGTACACACACCACCAGTACTACACAACCTTTTTGAAAAACATGTCATGCATCACTCACTATTCATATAAATCAAACATTGCCTTAACCTCAAGCAGCAAGTCATTCAAGCATCAAGTTCTGTGTGGCCCATCTGACCTATATAAGAAGAGACACTTCTCACAGAAGCAAACGCTTCACTCTCTTTCATATGACAACACTGTCATTGCTCTCAGCAGGAAAAACCCCAGACGACGACTTCCTTCCTTTCACTTTACAGAACATCCTCAGCAAACATCCTCAGCAGAACGGAAAATTAATCCACAATGATTGTGGATCATAAAGTGGTGCACTGGTGTCTATGGCTTTGCATTTTTGTCATCCTTCAACCACAAGGCACTAGCCATTTAAGAATGATATTGAATCAATGATTTGTGAGACATTATTTGTCATTAATTAGGGTCTAACTGAAAAATCTGATCTCATTCTGTGTTGTCCATAAGCTGGTGGACAAAAGTGCCATGAAGCTGAAAGGTTTACTTACATACGAGAGATTATAACTAGATATAACATCTACAATTATAATTCGTCATAATTCGGCCTACATAAAAGCTAGAATATATATAAAACAAAAATAAGCCCACACTAATAGAAATGTCTCTAAGTACTTCAATGATATCCTTCTATCGCGAAAACAAAGCATCGCAATCCAATTATAACTAGACAGACTATTAACGTCACCACAGCCAGTGTTGAAAACGATCAGTCCGCTGATGGTCATCTAACCAAAGAAAGGATTATCATGGCTTCCTATGAACTATAAAAGGCACCGAGAAGAATATCAGAGTTCCTCCTGAACCACATCCCAGTAAAAACGTCAATAATAGCATCTAAACGTAATACCATGTAACAGGAACTGTTATGACACAGTTTATGGACCCAGAGTAAAGCAGGAGTGATTAAAAAAAAAAAACAACCACACACTAGGTATTGGAAGAGAGAGAGTACAGTAGGAGAGGGTGAACGGGAGGGAGGAGACATACAAGACTACTAACACTACGGAGGCTGCATCTGGCTAGACCAAACTTTACTTGATCTGCACTGACCTTGACCTAGATATGGGGTGCGTTCGTAAATACGCTCCGAGAGCACCGGAGCGCACCCGGGGGGGGGGGGGGGGGTGCTCTCTGACCACTCGCAAATTAACTGATTTCAGTTGAAACGGTAACCAGAGGGCTCTGAAACCAGAGCAAGATTTCCAGAGCGTATTTACAAACGCACCCATGGGGCATGTCAGAGCATCTACCTTTACAATAATCACCAATCCTGTGTTTTCATCAGGGAACGGCGGAACAAGTAGAGGAGCCAACGTTAGGCTATTGTTGGGACAGACCCTAAGAAAGACCACAGTAGAGTATGATCACAGGCATGCACACGGACAGGACTGACTACATTCTGAGGAGTAGTGATAGTGGTTATAGGCACTAGGGGGCGACACGGAGTTCCAGGTCGTTGACGCCTCGCCTGTTTTTCTCTGCTCCCTTCTCAACCCATGCGTGTAGGTCCTGACACCTGTCGAGGGGAGGGACAACAATGTTGGTTTGGTGAGGTTGCATTCTCATTTTATGCACCCAAATTGTGGAATGCACTGCCAGTTTACATTAGGGATGCAACCTCAGCAAATATGTTCAAGTCAAGACTAAAAACCCATCTTTTTAATATTGCCTTTAAATGACTAAATAATTAAATTAAGATTATAAAAACCCATCCTTTTAATATTGCATTTAAATTACAAAATAATTAAATTAAGATGATATAATGATTAAAGCACTTTGAGCTGCAACGTTTTACAAATAAAGTCATTATTATTATTATTATTATTTACAGACAGATAGACAGACACAACAAAAAGAGACAGAAGACACAGAAAAAGACACAGACACCAAACACACCTGTGAGATGCTGATTCCAGTGAGTTTCTCCACGGCGGCAGGTAGCCTGACCATGACGTCCAGCACCTCTCCTGTCAGCTTGGCCGCGCCAATCTCTGACCCGCCGCTGGAGATCATGGTGATCTTCTTGGCCTTGGACAGAGGCCTGCTGATCTCCTCCGCCATCTAGAGGACAGACGGTGTTTTAGGACAGGGTATATACAGGGTATATACAGGGTATATACAAGAAACTTGAGGTTAATTTCAATACCTTTCTAAGACTTTTTAAAGACCTTGTCAATATTTTTCCAGACCTCACCGCCACTTCGAGCTGTAACCGTTTACATCAGTGACACCTTTAACTTAACAGTTTTAGTTTGCAATAGACTAGACCACTATCATACAACAGAATTTCCGGTTCATCTTTGTTTTTTTAATAAAACTAATAAATTCACGAACTTTTACTAAAAGTTTTTAGGACTCAAACTCTTTGGACAGAGTCTAATTCCGAAAAATACCTACAAAATTCAAGACCTCATAAAATCGTGATAAGACTTTTTAATACTTATTAAGGGTCTTGATTTTCCCAAAATGTATTTATCAACTTTTAATACTTTTCAAGACACCGCGGATACCCTGTAGGAGATGGAACACCAAACCACCAAAGAGCGACAGGACTGTAGGCTGACATCTTCTCTTACAGCACAAAGTCTAAATGTATTCATGCATCTAGCGACTGAATACATCAACATGTTCAAGTCTAGCCATCCATATTTTCCCTATATGTAATTTCCCATTCATCCGAGTCTCAGTAGAATTGTGGCTACCGGTACTTATTATTGACTTTGTCATTTGATATTGACATTGTACTTTATTGCATCTTATCACTTATTGCCTATTCTGTAATTCCTTTTTCTTTGTTTGTTATATATATATTTCACTGCACTGTTGAGAGGTAGAGTGTAGTAAGAATGTCATTATACCATTTAGGTTGGGTATTGTAGTGGTTTTATATCATGTTATACTGAGAAATGTAAGTCTCTCTACAGTAGTGGTGAATCTAGCACTCAAGGAAGGCCTATTTCCTTCCTGTAAGGAAGTGTAATCACAGATTTGTATAATATGATTGGTTCCCAAGAATTGTGACCTCATGACCAAGGACAGTTCTATAAATATGAGTCGCACCCATCGTTGGGGGCTTGCTTCTTGCTTTTGGGCTATTGCTTCTTGCTTATTGGTCTGCTCATTTCTCTCTGCGCTCATGTAACTTGGCTTAATAAAAGGCCTCTTTGGAGACAATTGATCTAAGCTCTTTGTGCTTTATAAGTTCTACTAAATCTATTAAGAATCAATTATATCCACGACGGTATCCTGTGCATATGATAAATAAACGTGCGACTGATTTGACTTGAAACTGACCAGTGGCAGTTTCTCCAGCAGCATGTCCACCATGGCGCCCTCCTTGTACTGCTTGAAGGCCTCCGCCTTCTTGGCCATCTGTTCAGCCTCGGCCCTGCCCTTAGCCTCCAAAGCAAAGGCCTCCGCATCCCCCTTCATCTGCACACACACACACACACACACACACACACACACACACACACACACACACACACACACACACACACACACACACACACACACACACATCAGAGTTAGAGGACTAATAGAAAACAGCTTTCTTGATAAGTGTACTGACTGTTAATACATGACTAATGCATCTGTTCTCTCAGATAGGGAGGGGTTGGGGAGGAGCGTATACAGAGAGAGAAAGAGAGAGAGGATTAGAGAGGTTACAGACAGAGAGACAGAGAGAGAGAGAGAGAGAGAGAGAGAGAGAGAGAGAGAGAGAGAGAGAGAGAGAGAGAGAGAGAGAGAGAGAGGCAGGAAATGGAAACAACTGCAGACAAAATCTGGGGTGCAAACACAAATTCCTTTTAATGTAAATCGAGTCTATAACATAACAAAATGCGGAAACAAAGTGAAGGGGTCTAAATACTTTCCGAAGGCACAATATAACAACGTAATCCTGACTACTGCAGCAGCAGAACAGGAGAACACATTAGTCTAATGAACATAGAGAGGCGGGGGGGAGGGGAGGGGGAGGGGGAGGCAGAGACAGAAAGCTAGGGAAGAAGAAGGGTTGTTCTTAGTGGGTGAGTCAGTCTGTCAGGGGAGAAACACAAAGATAACAGAGATAACAGCCAATTCAAAGGGGTTGAGGAGACAGATAACACAAGTGAACGAAGAGGAGAAACAGAGAACCAGTGGTGTAGTCTACGTGATACGCAGGACTACGCCGTACACCCACTAGGAAAGGCCAAGGATTTCCGTATACCAACTTAAAAATGTGTGAGGATATGTAACGGCGAAAATTCACCCCGTCTGTGTTACGAAGCACTTGACTTTTGGACCATTGGGACTGACTATAGCGTCATATACCATCAACGGGGGGAGATGCGACATGAAACATGTCAAAATGCAGCACTATCATGCACAGATCAGCCTTATAACATGTAATGTTAGATATATAGACAGGGAGCGCAGATTTATTTTTATGGCGCCCCCCGAAATGAACGATATGAGGCTGGGAGGGAAAAATCACAGTATACCCACTAGAAAACACCACTGCAGAGAACGGATGAGGGGGAAAAAGCAGTGGAGAGGAGAAATGGCAGCTAGGAAACAGGAGGTGGCGAGAGAGAGAAAGAGAGAGAGAGATAGAGAGACCAACAGAAATGAGTGGAGAAGAGAGAAAAGAAGCAGAGGTCTGACTCTGCCACGGGCCTGAAATCTCAGCCCAGGCCTGGCCCAAGCCCGTGGGATTCAGGCCCAGCCCTACCCGACTAAGCTAAGCATTTACGCCGGCCCTGAAGATTTTAGCTTCTCCATCTTGATTCTTGCTGACAATCTCACTTTTTTTTTTTTTACAGTGGGAACGCTTACGTGTGTCTGCGTCCAAGAGCCCGGCCTGAACCCTATTACATTTACATTTTTGGCATTTAGCAGACGCCTTATTCCAAAGCGACTTACAATCAATACATTTGCATACTAAGCAAGTGAATCATCAATCCACCAGTCGTAGCAGGAAGAGTAATCCAGCTCAGGCCCGGGGCCACTGATAGAAGGAAAAACCTTCTCCTATCACCTTCTTCTAAACTTTTTTTTTTTTTTTAGGGGGAGGCAGAGAACCCTATCTATGCCAAATAACATCGTCCCGAGCCCGGCACCTAATCTGTTCATGGCGTCTGGCGACCGTCGGGCTTGCAAACCTCTAAAAAGAAGCACGGCTCAACTCACTCTGATGGACTCAGCCTCAGCCTCTGCTTCCATGATGAGCTGCGCACTGTGGAAAAGAAAGAGAGAATGAAGGAGGGGAGTATAAGAGAGAGAGAGAGAGAGAGAGAGAGAGAGAGAGACAGAGAGAGAGAGAGAGAGAGAGAGAGAGAGAGAGAGAGAGAGAGAGAGAGAGAGAGAGAGAGAGAGAGAGAGAGAGAGAGAGAGAGAGAGAGAGAGAGAGAGAGAGAGAGATTGGGTTGAGTTGAACAGTTGTGTGGAACACTGAGAATTCCTGTTTTTTTACAATAAAAACAGTTCAGAAGACAGTCCTTGGTACTCCGTATCCAGACTATCAGAACATCTCAGATACAGTTGACAGTACAGATGTCCTCACCGTGTGGCCTCGGCCAGCTTCTCCAGGCGGTATCTCTCGGCCTCGGCGGGCTTCTTGACCTGGGCCTCCAGCTCCTTCTCCTTGCGGGTGATCTCCTGCTCCTGCAGCATGATCTGCTGGGCGCGCTCCACCACCTTCACCTGCATCGTCTCCTCCTCGATACGCTGCTTGGTCTTGGCCACCTGGCAGGGGAGGGAGGGAGGGAGGAAGGGAGGGATTACAGTGGGTGTTGGGTGTCTGGCCACTCCCCTAACCAGTCAGAGTACAAATGATGGGAAACAGGAGGACTGGTAGGGTTGCCAACTTTCTCACTACCAAACACGGGACAAAAGATGGTGTAGTGGTTTTATATCATGTTATACTGAGAAATGTAAGTCTCTCTACAGTAGTGGTGAATCTATCACTCAAGGAAGGCCCATTTCCTTCCTGTAAGGGATGGGCCAAGATCTGTGGCACAGTGAATAATTCTGACTATGGACAGGGCCCATAACTTGTGTAATCACAGATTTGTGTAATATGATTGGTTCCCAAGAATGGTGACCTCATGACCAAGGACAGTTCTATAAATATGAGTCCCACCCATCGTTGGGGGCTGCTTTTTGCTTATTGCTGGCTTCCTGCTTGCTTCTTGCTTATTGGTCTGCTCATTTCTCTCTGCGCTCATGTAACTTGGCTTAATAAAAGGCCTCTTTGGAGACAATTAATCTAAGCTCTTTGTGCTTTGTAAGTTCTACTAAATCTATTAAGAATCAATTATATCCACGACAATGGCATGCTACTGCACGGCGGGGGGGGGGGGCATTGAGGCCTGTGATTGGATGAATATACAGGAAAAGGGAGGACCCCTGTTTTCATCCAGCCCAAAAGACCCAGGGACATCCTGGCTAATACTTGGCATCCCTAAGGACCGACCTTGTTCTGGTCACGGTGTGTTAAACGCGAGCTACTTACACAACAAGAAGGCACTGTGATAAACGTGTGCCTCTATTTTGGTTATCAATGGTAAATGGACTGCACTTATATAGCGCCTTTATCCAAAGCGCTTTACAACGGCCTCTCATTCACACACCAATGGCGGCAAGCTACCATGCAAGGCGCCGGCCCGCTCACTGGGAGCAATTTGGGGTTCAGTGTCTTGCTCAAGGACACTTCGACATGTGGCCAGCCGGGGCTCGAACCGCCGATGCGCCAACCTTGCGATCATTAGACGGCGGCTCTACCTCCTGCGCCACAGCCGCCCCAAAATCAATCTAGCTTGCTTCCCCCTTTGATCATGTGACATTACAAAAAAAGTCATTGGGAATACACCACCACCGCTGTGTCTCAGGGAGACGAGGGCGTGATGTCATGTCATGTGATGTCCAGTACCTGAAGCTGATAGGCCATCTCTGACTCCGCCTTCTTGGTGTTGACCTCGTAGTCATAGGTAGCCTTCTTCAGCTCGTAGTCCCTTTGGGCTTTGGCCATCTCGATCTCGTTCACATACTGGGCCGACACCTTCATCTGCATCGCATGAGCCTCCTACAGGTGCCAGGGGGGGGAGAGGGGGGAACAGAGAGAGGAAGGGAGAGATTTAGAATTGTATAGTATCTCTTTTCATTTTAACATTCCTCTGGTGATTCATCAACATTTCAGTCACGGTTCTGCTGGTTTTGGCAGAGGGCCAAACAGAGAGAGCGTGATAGACAGAGAGAGGCTTTTACCCTGATGACTGCGTCCCGTTTGTACTGAGCCTCTCCGATCCTGGCGTCCTTCTGCACTTGAGCCGTCCTAGCTTTACCCAGGGAGTGGAGATAGTCCTGAGAGAGAGAGAGAGAGAGAGAGAGAGAGAGAGAGAGAGAGAGAGAGAGAGAGGGAGAGAGAGAGAGAGAGACAGAGACAGAGACAGAGACAGAGACAGAGAGAGAGAGAGAGAGAGAGAGACAGAGAGAGAGAGAGAGAGAGAGACAGAGAGAGAGAGAGAGAGAGACACACACACACACACACACACACACACACGGTTTAAATGTACTCTAAATCACACTGAACATACATTAATGCATGGGGAAAGAGGAGAGAGGACAGCACTGCCTGGCCAGAGACAGGGTCAGCGTACCTGGTCACCTGACTGGCCAGAGACAGGGTCAGCGTACCTGGTCATCTGATTGGACAGAGACAGGGTCAGCGTACCTGGTCATCGTGAACGTCCTTGAGCGTGTAGCTGACCACGCCGATGCCCATGTTGACCAGGTCAGACGACGCCACCTTGAACACCTGCTCAGAGAACTTCTTACGGTCCTGGTAGATCTCCTACAGGGGTTAGGGCCACACAGGGAGAAGACAGGAAGCAGAATGCACAACATAACTAACCCAGCTTAATAAGGTAGAAATCAGAAGTGCAGAAGATGATAAATCCCTTGAGTGAGTGTGTATACCATTAAAAAGGACAAAGGCACATGCCGGTGCACGCTGAATATATCATGTTTGTCTTGTCTTGTTGAAGAGGAAAAGGGCATTACAGGTTATGGCTTGTTGGCATTTTGGCAATGCATGCCTTTATGTACGGTTAAAATGACAGGCACCTCTGGGGTGGGTGTGTGTGTGCGTGCGTGCGTGTGCGTTGCGTGCTTACACACCTCCACAGTCAGATGGGCAATGATGGCCCTCTGGTGGCCCTCCAGGGTCTCCAGGGCGATCGTGGCGATCTCGCCCTCCGACTTCCCCATGAACATCTGGCAGGCGGTGGCCAGCATCTCCTTGTTCTGACCCTGGATCTTCACCTACGGGTGGAAGGGGGGGGGGAGGAGAGGAGAGAGGAGGAGAGAGGAGAGGAGAGGAGGAGAGGATAGAGGAGGAGAGAGGAGAGGAGAGGAGGAGAGGATAGAGGAGGAGAGAGGAGAGGAGGAGAGAGGAGAGAGAGGAGAGGAGGAGAGGAGGAGAGGAGGATCAAAGGGGGAGGTTTGAAATGCTACATCACACTCCTTCCTCCAGGCAACAACACTGCATAGGCTGGATTGAAATAATGTGAAATAGTATAGATAGTAAATACGGTTTGGTGCTGCACACCTGTGCTATGCCAGTGACAGAGATGGGCACTCCATGGCGGGTGTACACCTTATCACTCTTCACATTCAGAGTCAGGGTGTTCAGTGTGATCCTGAGATAGGGAGAGGGGGGGAGAAGGAGGAAGAGGTGAGGGGGGAGGGGGAGAGAGAGAGCGAGAGAGACACACACATACACACACACACACACACACACACACACACACAGAGAGAGAGAGAGAGAGAGAGAAAGTAGTTGAGAGGGATAGACAGAAACAGGAGAAAGTGAATCAGGGGGGAGTGCTCACAGGTTTAAGCTTAAAGGGCCATGCAGCCTGATATGTTCTAGTCAAGTGGGTATTGATGAAGAAAGGAGAGTGGGGTAGAGATAGGCCACATACCTCTGGATCTTTTGAACACATGGTATGACAAACACTCGTCCTCCCGCAATCATTAGAGGAGGGGAACGGCCGAAGCCTGGAGGGACAGAGAAGGAACGATGGGGCCCAATCAGAGAAGTCATTCAATATGACTCTGTAGGCCTGTGTGTGTCTGAATGCCAAGAGTTACTTCTACATAGATGAGAGTAACAAGATTATCTCACACACTGCCTCTTAGCAAAGATGTTTACTTTGTATCTAAGAACACCACAATTCAGATAGCATAGCACATTCTAGCTATTGACAGGCAACTATTGTGAGATTAAAATAAGACTGAGACGCACTGGACCCAAATATTCCAGGTTTACTTCATGCACTTTGACTTCACTGAGAGTTGCTCAATGGAATCACATGACCGGTGGAAAGAAAAATCAATCATGAGTCTACATGACGTTTAGACACTTAGAGAGAGACTATTACAGTAACTGTAAACAATAACAATCGCTATAAACTCAACAGCGTCATCATAGAGGTTATAGCATGTTACAGCTCAGATTAAAGTTAATGTGAATCATAACGATATAGAGGAGTTGGATTGGGGGTAAGACTTTTCAACCTGGTGGTTATTGTGGGTTTCTAAACTTCCTGACTGCATTGTTGTGTCAAATTAAGCACAGTGATGATGATATTTCTAGAAAGACTAGGCCTAAACATGGACACATTACTAGGCTAGACTTGAATGATAAATAATAATAATAATAATTCATTAAATGTATATAGCGCTTTTCCGAGGCTCAAAAAAAAGACAGAGGTGCAATCCACTGTAACATCTAGTAAGTTCAGATATAAACAAGTTCAGATATAAACTATCTACATGAGAATGAGAATAAATCTTACCGGACACGACCATGGCTTCATTGGGACCACAAGTGTAGAACATGTTGCTTTTGGCCTAAGAGCTGTAAACAAATATTTCAGTGAGGATCACATTGATGACAATTTGTAAGTTAGTTCAGATATAAACAAGTTGATGAGATGAGAATGAGAATACATGAGAATGAGATCACTGAATATTATTGTAAAAAAAAAGAAAAAGAAAAAGGAATGCAAGTCACAAATGTGTACCTTGATCCATAAAAAAATATCACATAGCACAGGTATAGTTTATCCACAAACTTCCCGATTTGTATTTGTAAAAAAACAAACATCACAATGTGTGAATAAAAACAAAAAGCAGTGACAATCATCTTCCCAAAGTTGTAAATAAAAGCATTGCAGTGTCTATATAAATCATTTCAACACAACACGTTTGAGTTAGAACAGTTGTTGAATCTGATTTGTGGATCACATTACGTATGTGGATTTGTTTACACAACTCTCACATTCCACTTGTACATGCAAAAATGAGTTGTTTGTTTGTGGATAGTTAATTATATCTGTGCTTTTGGGTTTTTCTTTAAGGATCATGGTACACATTTGTGAGTTGTACTCCTTTTATTTCATAACATTGTCAGTAATCTATCTCCATATACTGTGCCCTTGCATAACTAATGAGACAGTGAGTGAACCACTTTTTCTTCTTTGCTCCACGCTCCAAAAGGTTGGCATAGGGGTAGTGGTGGTCTAGTAGTGGATAGTGAGTTGGACTTGAGTTCAAATCCCGCCTGAAACCACACCACCACTACTAGTGTGCCCTAGTAACCCTCAGTTACTCCAGGGGTAAGTCCTATAATTGTAAGTCGCTTTGGATTAAAAGCGTCTGCAAAATGAATTAGCATAAGAGCTCTCATATGCCTCCAGTCATGATGTGACGAACACACCTGACTTACCAGATACACAGTCACGCCCCTTGTCCCATTACTTTTGGGTACACTAAAATAGGGGGACTATGCATAAAAAGTGTATTTTTTTAAAATATATGTATGAACACAAATAGTGTAATTGCTTTAATTAAAATCCAAACTTTTTGAGTTTAGAGTCAAAAGAAGAAATATTCACTGCAGTGTAGTAACTGCTTCTTCAGGACATCTAATGTATACTTGATACTGGTTACAAATAGTATGAGAGCAAGACAAGATATTCCATCTTAAGTTTAAACATAGTATTGTTGAGATCTTGATCTAAAATTGGAAATGTGTTTAAATATAGGCTTCATCATGAAGTAGGTCTCAACTCAATTTGGCACTTGTGTGTCTGACAGTTGTCTGTTTGTTACTGACACAATTTAACAGATGTTTATGCCAATCACCCAAAACCAACCGTCCAACAGCCCAGTCCTACTATTTTTGCTGAAGCACACTTGTAGTGAGAGACCCATACCCATACCCTTTCCTTCCCACAAACAAACACAGTTCGTGAGCTTAGAATGATAATCTCCGTTTAGGGTCGTTCAGAGATATTGAGCGTCAAAGTTTTTACATTCCATTATGTTCTGTGAGATGGAACCTTTGTATTTTATGAATTACTAACTCAAAAATGTCAACATTTTAAAAAATAACACCACACAGGCATTAATAAACACCTAATGGATCAGATTATGTAAAAAACTCAATTTTGACCAAACATAGAGATAGAACCTTATAATTCTAACGCCACAAGTTGCTTCTACTGTTGCTTTGACCATTTCCTCTTCAGAAAGACACATTGCACCACTTTCACATGCCAGTGAGACCCGAGAGTGTAGCGGTTAGTTTCCAGTTGGGCACTTGAGAATAAGGGCAACAACAATCAGCTATTGAAAATGTGACTGTCATCAATGGATGTAGTGTAGTAGTCAGAGACAGAACTTCTGAGTGCAACATGAAAGGTCAACATGCCAAGATCAATGCCAAAACATTGGAAAACAGATGGCCAGTCCCCTGACACTATTGCAAAACATTTGATAAATCAGTACTTTTAACTATCAGTAATATCTAACTTCCAATTTGATGGCAGCTACTAGATTGTAATCAAGTGCAATACTGAAACACAACTGTGAACATTTCAAACCTGCAAACTGCGACACTTGAATGTGCAATAACACTATGTGCAATATGACAACCCTCGGGTACATAAGGTTCAGAGATAGGAAATGTTAGAATAGGTATAGCATAGCATAGAGTACAGCACAGTGTTTTATTTGTATAGTATAGTAGTGGATAGTGTACATAGCCTTTATTTATGTAAACCAGCTCTTTTCCCTTCTTGTTTTTAGTATTTTTTTCCTAGCACCAGGGGAGCCCCCCATCACAAATTTCGTTGTATGGTACCTGTACTGTATTAATGACAATAAAGACCATTCATTCATAACAAGCCCCTAAATCAGGAGCATGGATGCAGACCCCTGCTGCCTAGCGGAAGGTAACACAACTGTCATCTTTCTTCTTGCGCTAAACCCCGCCCCACTTAATTACTTTAGCTAAGCTAACCACGACCCTTGCCAAGTACTCCCAAAATATGAATGGTTAAAGGGCTGTGAGTTGGTAGTTTAGACGAGAAGCTAGACGAAATGTGCAATCATCTCCTATCCCGTTTAATATATATAAAGTCGTTTTTCTATCATATCTCTGGCTCGATTTGTATACCCACGTAATGGCTTAGCTAAATAATTAGCATGCTAGCTAACTGGGGTATTTCGAAACAGCACAACACACTTTCCATGGAAAAATCCCATGTTTACATTAGCTAGCTATATGTCGCAAGAGAAAACATTACATTGACACATGCATTCTCCTCTTATTTCTGTCATCTTACCAGGTCTCTTTAGTCCTGAATACGGTAACGTGTTGTTGACTCCCGAGGGTTTATAACGTTCTCCGGTTTACGGGACGTCTGAAGCTCGAGCCTTGTTACGGGAATGGCAAAAATGTCAACTTGAATGGATAGAATACATCTGACCACGCCCATACGGGACACCATCTCTGGCTGTATGGCGCCCTCAAGTGGTTAAACATAAACATTGCAGTGTTCTACTGTGATTTATTTTTTTATTTTTTTTGTATATTAATGCATTTCTTTTCTATGTAGCAAGAGAGCCAGAATCAGAATCAGAATCAGAATCAGAAGACTTTATTGCCATGACATGTTAGGAATTTGGTTTGGGACAGTGGAGCACGGTTTACAGCAGGACAGGTGCAAGACAGGACAAGACAGTGCAAACCAACATCATAGTGCAAGAGTCATAATTAATATAAATATAAAGTGCAGAGATCAAGTGTTCAACACCACTGGAAAACCACGGCTTTTTCACTAGTTGCCATGTCCTTATCAGAGGATGCCTTTGCATTCTTTCTGGCCTCTCTGATACTTAAATAAAAGGGGTTGGACGTGTGACGTACGGGCACAGTCCTGTGTGTGTGTGTGTGTGTGTGTGTGTGTGTGTGTGTGTGTGTGTGTGTGTGTGTGTGTGTGTGCGTGCGTGTGTGCGCGTGCGTGCGTGCGTGTGTGTATGTGTGTGTGTATGTGTGTGTGCGCGCGTGCGCGCGTGTATGTGTGTGTGTGTGTGTATGTATGTGTGTGTGTGTGTGTGTGCGCGTGTTTCAAGTTTTATTGTTAAGTCACATTACACTAGTGTAAGAGAGTAAAATTCTTAGGCTTCGGTTCCTGACATTGCAGCACAAGACAATAAGGCAATAAAAAAAAAAAGACAATAGTACAGGACATAAGTGACAAATAAGACAGGATACAATTAGCAGTACAAATAGTAAATAAAATAGATAGTTCAAGTAGTAAAGTGACTGTGAGCTTAAGGTTCAGGTAGTCCGTATACACGGGGTGTGCTTGGGGATGATAGTCAGTACTAAACCTATATATATATATATATATATATAGTATATACACGTGTATCGTGTATGATAGATGTAGTGCGTGTACAGTAGGCTTGTTTATGAGCCTGATCGCCTGGGGGAAGTAGCTGTTGGTTAGTCTGGGGGAAGTAGCTGTTGGTTAGTCTGGGGGAAGTAGCTGTTGGTTAGTCTGGGGGAGGTAGCTGTTGGTTAGTCTGGGGGAAGTAGCTGTTGGTTAGTCTGGGGGAGGTAGCTGTTGGTTAGTCTGGGGGAAGTAGCTGTTGGTTAGTCTGGGGGAGGTAGCTGTTGGTTAGTCTGGGGGAGGTAGCTGTTGGTTAGTCTGGGGGAAGTAGCTGTTGGTTAGTCTGGGGGAAGTAGCTGTTGGTTAGTCTGGGGGAAGTAGCTGTTGGTTAGTCTGGGGGAAGTAGCTGTTGGTTAGCCTCTGAGTTTTGGCCCTGAGGCTCCGGAAGACGCTTTGTCTCTTGGACGGCATCGGTGCAAATAGACTGTGGTTGGGGGGGATGGGATCTTTGATGGGATCTTTGATGACACACCGTTTGTTGTATATGGTGGATGGAGGGAAGCTCACATCCACTGATGCGCTCGGCTGCCCGCACCACCCTCTGTAGCACTTTGCGGTTGAGTTGAGGGCAGTGCAGTCGCCGTGCCAGGCAGTGATGCACCCAGTCAGAATGTCCTCAGTTGTGCCTCTGTAGAAGGGCCGCAGGGTCTTGGACCCCATGTCAAACTTCTTCAGCCTCCTGAGGTGTAAGAGGCGCTGCTGTGCCCGTTGATGGTGATGGGGTCCTGTTCCTAATCTTTCTTCCTGAAGTCCAAATGGACTAAATGGTAAATGGACTGACTTATATAGCGCCTTTATCCAAAGCGCTTTACAACGGCCTCTCATTCACCCATTCACACACACATTCACACACCAATGGCGGCAAGCTACCATGCAAGGCGCCGGCCCGCTCACTGGGAGCAATTTGGGGTTAAGTGTCTTGCCCAAGGACACTTCGACATGTGGCCAGCCGGGGCTCGAACCGCTGATCTGCCAACCTTGTGATCATTAGACGGCGACTCTACCTCCTGCTCTACCTCCTGCGCCCAAGTCCACCACCAGCTCCTTGGTCTTGTCAGTGTTGAGAGAGAGAGGTCGTTCTCCTGGCTGTACTGAGCCAGGCGGTCAACCTCTCTCCTGTGTGGGCCGTCTCATCGCCGTCGGTGATCGGCGACCAATCACTGTTGTGTCGTCAGTGAATTTAATCACTGAGTTAGAGCTGTGCGTGGCCACGCAGTCGTGGGTGTACAGGGAGTAGAGGAGGGGACTCAGGACACAGCCTTGGGGGGGAGACAGTTGCATAGGCCGGGGTTAAGGCCTTAGGTCTCTGAGCTTGATGTCAAGCCTGGAAAGGACAATGGTGTTGAATGCTGAACTGTAGGAACAGCATCCTCACATAGGAGTTCCCTGTTGTCCAGGCGGGTGAGGGCGGAGTGGAGTGCAGTGGCAATGGTGTCGTCAGTGGATCTGTTTTGCCGAAATTGGTGAGGTTCCAGGATGGTTGGTGGTAGTGTGCTGCAGATCTCTGCCTTGACATGCTACTCAAAGCATTTGCTCACGATTGGGAGTGCAACAGAGTGCCAGTCATTTAGGCATGATCTGGGCCCTGGACATGTCTGGACGGATTGATGGCAGCTGCTGGATTGAAAATCAGGTGTAGTGCTGAGGCACAAATGTGTACATTTCAAGCCTGCAAACTGCGACACTTTAAATGAATGTGCAATAACACTATGTGCAATATGACAACCCTAGGGTACATAAGGTTGCAGAGAATATATTAGGACATGTTAGAATAGGTATAGCATAGCATAGAGTACAGCACAGTGTTTTATCTGTACAGTATAGTATAGTGGATAGTGTACATAGCCTTTATTTATGTAAACCAGCTCCTTTCCCTTCTTGTTTTTCTTTAGTTTTTTTTTCTTTTCCTAGCACCAGGGGAGCCACCCCTCCCAAATGTCGTTGTTTGGTACCTGTACTATATCAATGACAATAAAGACCATTCATTCATTCATTCATTCATTCATGATATACCTTGTTCTTTTTCGGCACAGGAACAATGATGGATGACTTGTAGCAGGAGGGGACTACACCTGTGGAGAGGGAGGAATCATGAACACACCAGCCAGCTGCATCACGCACACTTTGATCACTCAGCCGATGTGTCAGCGGATGTGTGTGTGTGTGTGTGTGTGTGTGTGTGTGTGTTTTTGTGTGTGTGTGTGTGTGTGTGTGTGTGTGTGTGTGTGTGTGTGTGTTGTTGCCTGGAATAATCTAATTCATAGACTCATTAAGTGCCTATTCATTGATATTTTGAAAAAGTGGTACAACATTTGAGATGCCAATTTCGGGATCTTTTTGCCTATGGTCTGTCTTTACTCACAGACAGTCAATTCTGGACTGATCCCTCTGCCTCACTCAAGACCCTGTCCTCCTGGCCGCTGAGTCACATCATCAAATCAAAATCAAATGTATTTGTATAGTACAAGACAATCTCAAAATGCTTTATAACAAGACAAATCGTGAGTTTAGAATTATAAGGTTCTATCTCCGTTTAGGGTAGTTCAGAGATATTGAGCGTCAAAGTTTTTACATTCCATTATGTTTTGTGAGATGGAACCTTTGTATTTTATGAATTACTAACTCAAAAATGTCAACATTTTAAAAATAACACCACACAGGCATTAATGAACACATAATGGATCAGATTATGTAAAAAACTCAATTTTGACAAAAATGGAGATAGAACCTTATAATTCTAACGTCACGGGGGGCTGGAGTTCGCCACGCCCAGACCACTCACTATCCCAGCCTCGTGTTGGACCGGCCCAGAGGTATAAATATAAATCCATTGTCCCATCAGCTTCGTGGTGGTTGCGTCTTCGTAGTGCTGGAGAGGTCCGTTATCTTTAGTGTCTCAAAACGTTGATCATTCAGAAATGAGGGAAATCGTCCACATCCAGGCCGGCCAGTGCGGTAACCAAATTGGTGCCAAGGTAAGTATGATTTATCTAAATGATTCTAAACTAAATCATCTCTGGTCCTCTGTGTGGCAACGCTTCTAAAGGTTGGAGGTTCGATTACCTCTCTGGGACCATATATACTGAAACATGTATGCAGTCACTGCAATGTGACAAAGTCGTTTTGGATAAAAGCGTCAGCTAAATGGTGTGACTAAATATAGTGACTGCATATTTTTTTAAATATTTTATACATAAACTTCCCGCGACTGGATCTCAATGGTCTGTTCATCAAATCGTGAACTTAGAATGATAAGGTTATATCTCCGTTTAGAATGATAAGGTTCTATCTCCGTTTAGAATTATAAGGTTCTATCTCCGTTTAGAATGATAAGGTTCTATCTCCGTTTAGAATGATAAGGTTCTATCTCCGTTTAGGGCAGTTCAGAGATATTGAGCGATTAAGTTTTTACATTCCATTCTGTTTTGTGAGATGGAACCTTTGTATTTTATGAATTACTAACTCAAACATTTCAACATTTAAAAAATAACACCACACAGGCATTAATAAACACCTAATGGATCAGATTATGTAAAAAAACTCAATTTGGACAAAAATGGAGATAGAACCTTATAATTCTAACGTCACGCAATGCTATTTTCGCCCCTCTGACTTGCATAAACGTGATAGACTTGCGTTCAAGGCAATGACATGAAACAAAATGTATTGATAGACTATTAATATTTTATTTTTATTTAAATGAGGTCTGTAAAGACAGACCATTATTGATTCAATGTATTCCTACGGGCGGATACAGATGTCGAGTGAGCAGGAGAGCAGGGTGGAGGATGGAGCGTGGGAAAAAGAAGAAAAAAAAACAGGAGAATAATATTGTAATATAATATATAATAATAATATTGTAATATAATATATAATAATAATATTGTATTTTGGAAAGGAATATCATTTGTTGGAGCTTTTCTATCAGTGAGAAAAAAAAAGTTGACATTGCTTTGTCCTCAAGTTAAGTAAATCACATGTTCTTTGTTAGGGAGTGACCGATTAGATGTGTGCAAAGATATCTCATCTAAAAGATAAGCATCAGATATACAGTAGTGATGAATATTGAAAAATGAAATATATCCACTGGTTCCCTTTGTATATGGACCCACAGTATACTTGACAGTCATTCATTATCGACATCACATTTACAACTTATCATCTACAATAGACCTCATATGGTCCAGTCAGACCAATCAAATACTATATCAAGGGTTCTACAATGGTAATCAAAGATCATGTAGTAATTATAGAACCATATGAGCAAGGCCTCTCATCTGACATAAAGAATATCTCATTATAAACATGATGGCGTACTGTACTGCATACTGTACTGCATACGGCATGCTTACTGCTGATGTTGATTTTAATGTTCATTGAAACAGTGCCTGCCTCTTTCTACTCAATTTCTTTCCTCTCCAAAAACCAAATTAGGGATGGGGGAGTGGGGGAGGGACAGAGGAAACAGCTGATGCACAGAGAGTGAAGTCACTGGGTTTTAGGCTGATTTAATACCCCTCTACATCAGAGAGGGAGAGAAAGAAAGACTTTCATGGAAAAATATTTTACCTTTGGGCTATAGCTCAAATTTCTTGGGAAATTTTCCCTTGGCAATTCGAAAGCATGTTGAAACCACTAAGTTTCATAGAGAGAAATAGTTTATTTTCCCAAAGGACATCTGTAGAAGATGTCCAGAAGATGGCTTCATTATGGAACACAGCATAACCTCGCCTACATTCAGGACAAAGCCTTTCTATAAACTATAACGTATCGTTTGATTATCGCATTCACCTCATCCATGAGTTTTCTTCTTCTTTTTTTCTTCTTTTTCTTTCTTAGTATGGTGTTAAAACAACATTTTTAGTGACCTAACAGTGTGAACTCGTGACGTTAGAATTATAAGGTTCTATCTCCATTTTTTTCAAAATTGAGTTTTTTTGCATAATCTGATCCATTAGGTGTTCATTAATGCCTGTGTAATAAAATACAAAGGTTCCATCTCACAAAACATAATGGAATGTAAAAACTTTGACGCTCAATGTCTCTGAACTACCGTAAACGGAGATAGAACCTTATCATTCTAAGATAGAACCTTATCATTCTAAGATAGAACCTTATCATTCTAAGCTCACGAACTCCCTTTAGACTACTCCCCTCAGAGGTCTCATTCGGTTGGATGGCCACCCGACCCGGTCTGATTGACAGGGCTACTGAAGGGTGTAGTTGTGTTGTAGTGAATTATGGTCAGTGACAGGGGTGTGGCACATCCCTCCAGCTCATTGTCCCCATTCTTTCAATGCAATTATTTTCAGTCCTCCCTGATAACGACTATCCATTTACGGCCCTCGTCCTCCTTCTCCCTGTCTCTTTCAGTCACTCTCTGTCAGTCGTCACCCTCTCTAAACCCTCTCGTCATCTTCATGTAGTTATCTCTCCCTCAGATTAAGGTCATTCAGGCATTTTACTTACATGTTCGTGAGCTTAGAATTAGGTTCTATCTCCGTTTAGGGCAGTTCAGAGATATTGAGCATCAAAGTTTTTACATTCCATTATGTTTTGTGAGATGGAACCTTTGTCTTTTATTAATTTCTAACTAAAACATTTCAACATTTAAAAAAAATAACACCACACAGGCATTAATAAACACCTAATGGATCAGATTATGTAAAACACTCAATTTTGACCAAAAATTGAGATAGAACCTTATAATTCTAACGTCACTTGTTGTTGTTTTTTAATCAAAACAGCATCTACATTGACTCCATAACAGTTGAGTAGGAGCAGATCTCACTCACGCTGAACTGAAACACAGGCTTATCTAGATTACTCCAAATCCTCCCTTAATTCTGCTCTTCACAGAACATCAGTAGAGACACTACTACCACAAACACATGTCTGAAACAGATGCTCAGAAACTTACACACACATGCTCTCTAACACCTAAACCTAAGCATAGTTCTCAAGCGGACATTAGTACAGATCTCGAGACAATCAGTTCTCAGTGTAATGTGACTGGCCAGTGCATGGAGTTCATTTTCTGGGTTGCCTGGGGGAATGATCTGTGGGTCCTTTGTGCCCCCCCCCCCCGCCTTGCAGTACCAAATGCCTCATCTGTCTGAATAATGCTGTTCTTCTCAGCCAACTACTCAGTGTAGGTATATGTAATTACAGCTGTATTTAGTTATGGTGGAGTAGTGGGAGATGATTTAGCAAGATCTAGAATCGGCAGCCATTTTCATCATTTTCCAAAACAAGAGAGACTTTGGTTCTGGCCATACTCATGTCCTAGCTTGCTGTATTCCCCTTTGCAGTATTTTACTCAGACACAAACCAGTCATGTGATTCCCTCCATTTTGTGTCTATAGTTCTGGGAGGTGATCAGTGATGAACATGGAATCGACCCCACAGGCACCTACCACGGAGACAGTGACCTGCAGCTGGACAGAATCAGTGTCTACTACAATGAGGCTACAGGTACCATATCTTTTATCTCAATACTTGTTTTTTTAAAAGGGAAATGAGGATTGTGTTTGATTTTCTCTGAAATCCAAAGGGTTTGTTGTGTAAACCTAATACTATAAAAACATAAATACTATACTATAAACTAACATATTATATATATACAGTATATACTGTGTTATGTTTTTTTTACATTCTACAATCTAGCTCAGGCCAGGGGCCATTGGCAGTCTCAGTGATTTAAAAAAAATTCTATATAGACACTGGAGAACAGAGAGACAGTACAAGGGGGGCAGTAGAAGTCATAGGGGACACAGTAAAGGGGAAAAGCGAGTGTCTCAGGAGACGCAGAGCTGGGGGGTAGTGGATGTCTCAGGAGGAGCAGTTTTTAAAAGGAGTACCGGTACTGCGTTTTTGTGAAACAGACCATGGTCTTTTTTCTTTCTCTCCCTCTCTCTCTCTCTCTCTCTCTCTCTCTCTCTCTCTCTCTCTCTCTCTCTCTCTCTCTCTCTCTCTCTCTCTCTCTCTCACCCATGGAGGTGGTAAATATGTGCCCAGAGCCGTCTTGGTGGACCTAGAGCCTGGCACCATGGACTCTGTCAGGTCTGGACCCTTTGGACAGATCTTCAGACCTGACAACTTTGTGTTCGGTGGGTGGGCAAAAAAGATGACCTCTTCACCATGAATACTATATGCATACATTTATGTACATGTATCTCTGACTATATACAATATTATCATAACTATCAAGCTATTGGTGGGGCCTTATGGCTCCACCCTGTGTGTGCACAAATCTGTGATACCACAAGTTATGGGCCCTGTCCATAGTCTGAATTATTCACTGCGCCACAGATCTTGGCCCATCCCTTACAGGAAGGAAATGGGCCTTCCTTAAGTGCTAGCTTCGCCACTACTGTAGAGACTTACATTTCTCAGTATAACATGATATAAAACCACTACACTATCAAGGTTTCAATTGAATACATTTTCCTATATTCTCATCCCTCGGTTCCCTCCTCCCTTCCTCAGGCCAGAGTGGTGCAGGTAACAACTGGGCGAAGGGCCACTACACAGAGGGAGCTGAGCTGGTGGACTCGGTTCTGGACGTGGTCCGTAAAGAGGCTGAGAACTGCGACTGTCTGCAGGGCTTCCAGCTCACCCACTCCCTGGGCGGTGGCACCGGCTCAGGCATGGGCACCCTGCTCATCAGCAAGATCCGTGAAGAGTACCCTGACCGCATCATGAACACGTTCAGCGTGGTGCCCTCACCTAAGGTAAACAGCACTTGTAATTCAGCTAGCTTGCTGCCATTCTTACGACGTTTTTCTAGAATAGATTTTTTAATTTTATTTATGAATAAATATTCTCTCTTTGTCTGTCTCCCTCTCTCCAGGTGTCAGACACAGTGGTGGAGCCCTACAACGCCACCCTCTCCGTTCACCAGCTGGTGGAGAACACGGACGAGACCTACTGCATCGACAACGAGGCTCTCTACGACATCTGCTTCCGCACGCTCAAGCTCACCACGCCCACCTACGGAGACCTCAACCACCTGGTGTCCGCGACCATGAGCGGAGTCACCACCTGCCTCCGTTTCCCCGGCCAGCTCAACGCCGACCTCCGCAAACTGGCCGTCAACATGGTGCCCTTCCCCCGTCTGCACTTCTTCATGCCGGGCTTCGCCCCCCTGACCAGCAGGGGGAGCCAGCAGTACCGCGCCCTCACGGTCCCCGAGCTCACCCAGCAGGTGTTTGACGCCAAGAACATGATGGCGGCCTGCGACCCCCGCCACGGCCGCTACCTCACGGTGGCCGCGGTGTTCCGCGGACGCATGTCCATGAAGGAGGTGGACGAGCAGATGCTCCACATCCAGAACAAGTACAGCAGCTATTTCGTCGAATGGATCCCCAATAACGTCAAGACCGCCGTGTGTGACATTCCTCCCCGCGGCCTCAAGATGGCCGTCACTTTCATCGGCAACAGCACGGCCATCCAGGAGCTGTTCAAACGCATCTCCGAGCAGTTCACCGCCATGTTCCGTCGTAAGGCCTTCTTGCACTGGTACACGGGCGAGGGCATGGACGAGATGGAGTTCACCGAGGCGGAGAGCAACATGAACGACCTGGTGTCGGAGTACCAGCAGTACCAGGACGCCACCGCGGAGGAGGAGGGGGAGTTCGAGGAAGAGGCCGAAGAAGAAGATGCTTGAAGACCAGGAGGAGATGAGAAGACAGCATCTCTTAGATCCTGGAAAAAGGTCAAAGGTCAAAATGAAGCAGAATCCACTTGGAAAAATGTTGAAAACATTGAAAAGGGGTTAAAAAAACAAACAGTGTTGAGAAGTTTTTCAATTTTATAAAAAGCATTAGAGTACAGTAGATCGCCCTGTTGCTGTGACAGTAAATAAATCAATTTGACAAATGGAAGAAATACATCTTTGTGTTTGTCCTAATTTCTTCACAAACAAATAAAGAATACAACTTCACAACATCCCAAAACAAATGTCTGTCAATTCAACACAGTCAACCCTACTAACCAAAGCAGACATACTGTTTGACCTATTTCCTGAGGGCCATCACAGTCTGAGAGTACTTACACTACTAGGCTATATATAGAATAGATTGTATAACTGCAAAATAAATACGAGTTGTAAAGAGGGCCTTTCACTGAAATGTTTCACTCAAGAAATTTGACAGCTTATATACTGAGTGTGCAGCCCAAAGTGCATTTATAATTCAAAGCAGGGCAGTAGCAGGCAGATATTTTAAAAGTTATCATGCCATGCACATTGTGAAAGCTATGACACAGCGATGAGTGGGGATTTTCAAAGGTTATGTGAGGGCATTGAGTCATGTAAGGTTAGACTCACTTGGAAGGCAACCAGAGGGGAGAGGAGAGGAGAGGAGAGGAGAGGAGGGGAGGGGAGAGGAGAGGAGAGGAGAGGAGGGGAGAGGAAAGGAGAGGAGAGGAGAGGAAAGGAGAGGAGAGGAGAGGAAAGGAGAGGAGAGGAGAGGAGGGGAGGGGAGAGGAGAGGAGAGGAGAGGAAAGGAGAGGAGAGGAGAGGAAAGGAGAGGAAAGGAGAGGAGAGGAGAGGAAAGGAGAGGAAAGGAGAGGAGAGGAGAGGAGGGGAGAGGAGAGGAGGGGAGAGGAGAGGAAAGGAGAGGAGAGGAGAGGAGAGGAGGGGAGGGGAGGGGAGAGGAGAGGAGAGGAGGGGAGAGGAGAGGAGAGGAGAGGAGAGGAGAGGAGAGAGAGAGGAGAGGAGGGTAGGAGAGGAGAGGAGGGGAGAGGAGAGGAGAGGAAAGGAGAGGAGAGGAGAGGAGAGGAGAGGAGGGGAGAGGAGAGGAGAGGAAAGGAGAGGAGAGGAGAGGAGAGGAGGGGAGAGGAGAGGAAAGGAGAGGAGAGGAGAGGAGAGGAGAGGAGAGGAGAGGAGAGGAGAGGAGAGGAGAGGAGGGGAGAGGAAAGGAGAGGAGAGGAAAGGAGAGGAGAGGAGAGGAGAGGAGGGGAGGGGAGAGGAGAGGAGAGGAGAGGAGAGGAGAGGAGAGGAGAGGAGAGGAGAGGAGAGGAGAGGAGAGGAGGGGAGGGGAGGGGAGAGGAGAGGGGGGAATATTGATGCACACCATAGTTGCAGTGCAGGTGTCAGGAAGAGAGGGAAAGGTAAGTCATATTGAATCTGTAAAACATCTACATTGTGCGAACTTGCAACGATCACTGATAGTAGTTTGTTCATACACAGTAAATGCATACAGCATAAAAACGTACAGGCCATCTACAACAATCGAGTAACATCTGGATTAGATTTGGTTTGACTGTTAGCCAAGAGACTTGGGAAATACGGAATGTGAAATACAGTATATGAGGTTTCATGAACAAACATGAATAGTCCACTACATTAGTTCTCATCTCAGGCAGGACATCTATACAATACAAAATGTAAGAACCTTTTAGTATGGAAAGTTTGCGCATTCCGACTGTTCTTGCTACAGTAATAGAGAGACATTCATAATGGACACTGTATAGACCTGTTATTATTCTTAATATAAACTGTCAGTGGCCGGACAGCCGTAAAACGATACCCCAAAAATATTGTCAATAATAATAATAATAATAATAATAATAACTTTATTTGTATAGCGCTTTTCCTGCAAACGTTGCAGCTCAAAGTGCTTTAAATGCAATATTAAAAGGATGGGTTTTTATCATCTTAATTTAATTATTTAGTCATTTAAAGGCAATATTTAAAAGATGGGTTTTTAGTCTTGACTTCAACATAAATTCAAAATGTTCAATGTCAACAAGACGCTAGAAGGGAAAAATTATCATAAAACCACTGCAATGACACATGGTCTCAATCTCTACAGAGATCATTGGTCTCAATATCTTTCATACAGTTTCCCATAAATAATAACTTATTATTGACCTCATTAGATTGCTCGTAGATATATACACGCCCATCAGAAGAACCATGACTCCCCTTTTACGAATTCAGAGCGCGACATATTATATCAAATCAAACTGTCTGTATTTTGAGTGACTTAACTGATATCCAATAGCAACAAAGGCGTACACGTGTTGGCCAATAGCATGTTGAACTGGGATGACTGGGGCGGGACTTTCATACCGGAAATGTATTCTGTGCTGCTATTTCGAAAGGCGTGCGAGGTAAGTCAGTGTTGTGATAAAGAAAAGTATCATGTAATATGTATCATAATGTAAAAGCTTGTTAATGAGCATAATCAAACAGTTGCACAAAAACATGAAGAGCGTGTAAAGTAGTATTTTGTGTTACTGAACTGGCGATTGTTTGAGTCATTTGAGGAACTGTTGTTGCTGTCCTGTGTTGTACATGCCCTCATTAGCATGGACCAAAGCAGTGGACTGGACACTGGATTCAGGGTATCCGCGGTGTCTTGAAAAGTAGTAAACGTTTATAAATCAATTTTGGGAAAATCAAGACCCTTAACAAGTATTAAAAAGTCTTATCACGATTTTATGAGGTCTTGAATTTTGCAGGTATTTTTCTGAATTAGACTCTGTCCAAAGAGTTTGAGTCCTAAAAACTTTTAGTAAAAGTTCGTGAATTTATTAGTTTTATTAGAAAACTAAGATGAACCGGAGATTGTGTTGTATGATAGTGGTCTAGTCTGTTGCAAACTAAAGCTGTTAAGTTAAAGGTGTCACTGATGTCAACGGTTACAGCTCCAAGTGGCGGTGAGGTCTGGAAAAATTTCACTTAGATCCAACTGTCACTTAGATCCAACTGTCACTTAGATCCAACTGTCACTTAGATCCAACTGTCACTTTCAAATTAACCTCAAGATTCCTGTATATACCCTGTAATGTGTCTCGTGTCTGAAGTCTGAAGTCTGAAGATTCTAAGATAAAACGTTACTAGTCCACGGACATCTACTGATAAGCCTGCTACTGTCTGTTCATTAATTTGTTTGCTAGTTAACAAGTTTAAAAAGTTAGCCAATACCGCTAACGTTTGTTAGCCAGTAAACAGTAAAGTTGTCCAGGTAAAAACTTGCTTGACACATTGAAACAGCCATCGACTGTCTGAGGTCTTATAGCTTAGTTAGCTAGCAACCGTTTTATTTCAGATGGCAGTTGTAGTGCTCCATATGTCAAACAGCTCACAATGTTAGTGGCAGACATTAGTCATTTACTTATCAATGATTTCTCTCTCCCATCCCATCACTCTTATTCTCCTCTCTCTGTCTCTCTTTCTCTCTCTCTATCTCTCTCTGTCTCTCTCTCTCTCTCTCTCTCTCTCTCTCTCTCTCTCTATCTCTCTCTCTCTATCTCTCTCTCTCTCTGTCTCTCTCTCTCTATCTCTCTCTCTCTATCTCTCTCTCTCCCTCTCTCTCTCTCTCTGTCTCTGTCTCTCTGTCTCTCTCTATCTCTCTCTCTCTCTCTGTCTCTCTCTCTCTATCTCTCTCTCTCTCTCTCTCTCTCTCTCTCTCTCTCGCTATCTCTCTCTCTCTCCCTCTCTCTCTCTCTCTCTCTCTCTCTCTCTCTCTCTCTCTCTCAGAATAAGGGTTAAAAATGGAGGCCACCCAACATATAATCAATGACTCGTTCTTGGACGAGGTGTCAGAGGATGAGGAGGAGGATGCGGATAGAGGAGAGCCACTGGCTAAACTCAAGGTGTTCAAAAACGAGCATGTCCCCGAGACAGGTGAGGAGAGTCCATAATTTTTTACTTTGCAACTTGGATGGTTTTGCTTTTGAATTTAACAGAAGCTTTTTGTTGCTATTCATCATGATATCCAATAATGTACATTATACAACAGTTAGTTCCGACCAAGTAATTTGATTGGACAAGAGGCATTCCATGAGTGCTGATATACAGTATAACAGCACTGGGACTTTTAACTCTATGTATCACTCCGAAATGACCGTTAATACAAAGTAGCTAGCCTGCAGATGTTTGTGTTCAGGTTACTAGGCAACAACAGTCCAGTTGCGGAACAATTTTTGTTGACTGAGCCAAAATAAATGATAAAAGAAACGAACAAATCATAATCTGTTGTCACTTATTACTGTTAACTAATAAATTGCGCTGTAGAACTGTTGTATAAAAGCAATATCACACTCGAGGTCGTGCTGTTATACTGAATATCTGTATATTCTGTATAACACACTCCCTCTCGTGTGATATCGCTTAATTGTCATGCCTGTCTTACTGTTTTTTTTAGAGCTGCCCCTCTACCTGGGAGAGAACGTGGTGGGTCGCGAACCAGCCTCTTGCACCCTGCCCCTCGTCGCTCGCTCCATATCCAAGCAGCACACCGCCATCTCCATCTCTGTCTTCCATGGTGGTAACCGTCGCCGTGGCAGCGTCAAGATGGAGGCCCTGGTGTGGGACATGGGGAGCATGAACGGGACGCGTAAAGGCCGGATGAAACTCACCCCTCACGTCCGCTATGCCCTCAGCGAGGGGGAGAGTCTGGTGCTGGCTGACATTCCCTGCCAGTATGTCAGCTGTGCATTGGACAAAATGGCAGGACGTCAGGAGGAGGAGATGCGGAGCCCTGCGAATGGAGGAGCTGGAGTGGGAAGGTGTACAGATGTAAAAGGGAAGGCCGCCCAGCTTCAAAAGAACACCACCAGGGGCCAAGGTTTGGCAACAGCAGAGACAAGTGCAGAGACTGAGAGAGGGGCTGAGGGAGGAGGCGTCAGTGGAGAAGTGGGCACACCTGGTGTGTCGATGGAGCGGGGTGGAGAGGGTAAGACTCCGGCTCGAACCAAACCTCTCTCCTTTGAACCAACTCCAACACAGCCAGAGAAAACGCTCGTGCCAGACTCTGAATCTGACTCTGACGGAGAGCGAGAGCGACGGAGCAGACGAGGAAAGTTCTTAGGTAAAAATATGTACTGTTACCTTATATACTAAATTATATTTTCATGTTGTTAAGTGTTTTTAGACCTCATGTTGCTCTGATCTAGCTCTGAGTATATTATCTGTGAATAATTACTAATGACATCCCATCACTCTTATTCTCCTCTCTCTGTCTCTCTCTCTCTGTCTCTCTCTCTCTCTCTCTCTCTCTCTCTCTCTCTCTCTCTCTGTCTCTCTCTGTCTCTCTCTCTCTCTTTCTCTCTCTCTCTCTCTGTCTCTCTCTCTCTCTTTCTCTCTCTCTCTCTCTCTCTCTCTCTGTCTCTCTCTGTCTCTCTCTCTCTTTCTCTCTCTCTCTCTCTCTCTCTCTCTCTCTCTCTCTCTCTCTCTCTGTGTCTTCCTTTCCTAGTGTCTGATTCTGACTCCCACGTATCTAGTCCTACCTGCTCTACATTCCTAAGTCCCACAAACACAGTCATTCCAGAGAGGTATAATTCCAAAAAACACCCAACTTCTTATTACAATGCATATTATATATGATCTCATAAAATGTATTTTCGACTTTCATCTTTGTTTTTTGTTTTTATCTTACTTGTTTTATTACGCATGATTATATTGTACAATCGAAAAGCTTGTGCTGTGTGTTTCCTTATTACACTGACCATGTAATAGTAGTACTACTGTAGTATTCAGCATGCTCTCACCAATACTAATGGATGGTCACCTGTCACCTTGTTCTCCCTGTGTCTAACAGTGAGGACGAGAGCCCCATCACCCCCTGCTCCACAACAAATAGGCCAAGAGTCAGCTTTAGTGAAGAGGAGACAGTCTATGATGGACTGAGACAGCAGGCCTCGAAAAGAAGGACTCGGATGATAGTGGATGACAGCAGTGACGGGCAGGAGGAGGAAGAAGGGGGGGAGGGAGCGAAAGAGACACCAAGTGGAAAAGATAAAGTGTCAGGAGAAAAGGCAAACGGTGTCAGTGCTTCTTCTGTTGAAGATGGATCACCTTCCTCTCCACCTGTGGTACTACCTAAGGAAGACAAGCCTGAGTTCAACATGGATAGTGACACAGATGTGGAGGGTGAGGAGGGTGAGGAGGAGACTGTTGTGTCTGGACACAGAGAGAGCACTGACACACCTGTCACCTTGAATGTAGAACCACCCACCACAGATCCCACAGAGACAGAGCCTGGCCAGTTCCATCTGGATAGTGATACTGACGTAGAGGAAGATGATGCTTCCAACAATGACTCCAAGTTAGTGCCTGCTGCTGTCGAATTGAATAGGAAACCCACCGGTTCCATTCCAGTCGTCATCCAAACGACGGATATCCATCCAGACAGTGACACAGACGTGGATGATGATGAATCGGACGTTCCAGATTCCGATTCTGTCAATGGAATCAGAACCACTTCTGGTGCTCCTCGGCGGGAGCAGTGTTCTGACAGTGACACAGATGATGAAGAGAACCCTTTCGCCCCAGCAGCCAGCAGGAAAACCACAGAGGTAGTAGCTAAGCTCCTCAACAATAAGTCACCCTCTAACGATGGAACTGTAGCTGCAGCTTTGGAGATCATATCTGACAGCGATACAGACTTGGAAGAGAATGTATCTCCTCTGCTCACCGCTGCTAAGGCAACGCAAGACACCACATCACCACAAGCCGAGGTTCCATTGGCCACCACCACCTCAAGCATTGCTGTTACCATGTCAACCTCTCTTAAGTCAGACTCTTCTGACGCGGACACAGATGCAGAGGTAGAGTTGGACCCCAAAATATCCCATGACCCCCCTGCTACTGGGGGGTTCCCAGTCCCTGTTGACATAAGGGTGGACGACAGTGACACAGATGTGGAGGATGAGGAGGATGGTCCGGGGAAGGCAGGACAGGGACGGACCCTAGGCCAGAGGTCAGGGAAGGCAGCTGGGGCGCGTCTGGGCTCCCTTCGTCGCCCCCTACAGAAGTCCTCCACCCCTCTGTCGTCATCAGGTATTGTAGACTCAAGATGATCATGATTTATATAAATTCAGTAAGATTTCTTTGGTGCCCTCCTCAACTTACTAAGTGTTTTTTTTATTTTTATCGTTCTCTCTGTAAAACCTGTTAGGAGAAGAGGAGATGGAAACTCAGTCCTTCCTCAGTCCCTCAGACCTCAGTCCCTTCAGATGTGAGTAATTGATTACATTGATACCACTTAGTTCCTACAAGCTAGATGTGATGTCCGTCTGTGTGAGATCGGGTGAGTAATCGGGTCAGAAACAACAAAAGACAGGAAAGAGAAATTCAAACTAATTGTAAAACATACTTTTCTGCATACATTTATCAACATCCTTTGACATGTGTTTTGTTTGTTGTTTTTTAGGCCCCCTTCCTCCTCCTCTCATGAGCCCTACGGTGTCATCCTGGTCAGACATCCAGGAGGACGATGACTTAGTTGTTGCCGAGACTCAGTCGTTCGTGCTGGAGTGCCGGGACAACCGTGGCAGCCTTTTACTTGACCATACCATGGATGAGACTCAACCCTATGGTCTGGAGGGTTCCTCTGGCAAGGGGCTGGAGGACCAGCCCAGTGGAGCAGGCTCCTTCCAGCTGGGGCTGTCACCTGACAGCAGCCACCTTCGGGCCCAGGCCCTGGCCATGGAGTGCACCCAGACCTTTGGCACCCTGGTTGGGGAACTGGAGGAGGCCACCCAGGCATATGGGAGTGTCCTTCCCCCAGACAAGGCTCCTCTAGAGGAGGACTCAAACCTGGAGGAGTCCACCCAGGCCTATGCAGGGGTGGTGAGCGAGGAGCCAGCCCCGCGATCAGCTGGGTTTGGGATGGGAAGACGGCAGGTGGACTTTGCCTTGGAGGCCACACAGGCGTACTTCCCAGTGCCTCACAGTGACACGTGGGATGAAAAGGAGAAGGCGGCGGAAGAGGATAAGTTCAACGTTGTTACTGCTGAGACTCAGCCAATGTCTGCTTATGAGGAGGAGGAGGAAGATGAAGATTTAATCGGAGCCAAAGCCCCTTCTCCAGTACACACTACACGTGAAGATGAGGAAGAAAAGGACACCAAAGCTGCTCCACGGAAAGTGAAAGGACGGCCTCAGAGAGGGAAAGGGAGAGAGGCTGAGGCTGGGACCAGTGGCATCAGCAGGAGAGGTAGAAGAGGGGCTAGAGGAAGAGAGGAGGAGGAAGAAGAAGAGGAGGAGGAGAACTCAGAGCCTCCAAAGAGACAGACTAGGGGGAAGGGGAAGGCGGCTGTGAAATCTACAACAGGAGGGGGAAGGAGAGGAAAGGTTGTGTCTGAGGAAGAGGTAGCAGATGAAGATGAGGAGGTCTCAGAGCCTTCGAAGAGACAAACTAGGGGGAAGGGGAAGGCTGTGAAATCTACTAGAGGAGGAGGAGGGAGGAGAAGTAAGGTTCTGTCTCAGGAAGACAAAGATAGTGAAGAAGATGAGAAGTTGGTCGAGCTGGGTAAAAGGGGGAGAAGGAGAAAAAGTGTGAAACAGCAGAAAGAGGAAAAGGAGGAGAAAGAGCGGCTTGAACGAGAGCGAAGAGACGAGGAAGAGAGAGTAGAGAAGGAAAGGGAAGAACAAATAGAGAAGGACAGATTGCAAAAGGAAAAAGAAGAACACATGGAGAAATTAAGGATTGAGCTGGAGTTGAAGGAGCAAGAAGAACAGGCGAGATTAGAGAAGGAGAGACTGGGGAAAGAATTAAAAGAAAGGACGGAGAGAGCAAAAAGGGAACTGGAGGAAAGAGAGAGGCTTGAGAAGGAAAGGAGCGAACGAGAAGATCAAGAGAGACTGGAGAGGGAAAGGAAGGAGAAAGAGAGAGTGGATAAGGCAGAGAGGGAGAAGGAGAGATTGGAGAGAGAAGAGAAAGAAAGATTGGAGCAGGAGAAGGCAGAAAGAGAGCAGAAGGAGAGATTAGAGAGAGAAAAGCAAGAAAGAGTGGAAAATGAGAGAAAGGAAAGAGTAGAGAAAGAAAGATTGGAGAGCATAAGGAAGGAAAAGGAAGAGCAAGAAAGAGTAGAAAAGGAGAGGAAGGAAAGAGAAGAGAAAGAAAGACAGGAGCGGGAGAAGTTGGTTGAGCTGGGTAAAAGGGGGAGAAGGAGAAAAAGTTTGAAACAGCTGAAAGAGGAAAAGGAGGAGAAAGAGCGGCTCGAACGAGAGCGAAGAGACGAGGAAGAGAGAGTAGAGAAGGAAAGGGAAGAACAAATAGAGAAGGACAGATTGCAAAAGGAAAAAGAAGAACACATGGAGAAATTAAGGATTGAGCTGGAGTTTAAGGAGCAAGAAGAACAGGAGAGATTAGAGAAGGAGAGACTGGAGAAAGAATTAAAAGAAAGGACGGAGAGAGCAAAAAGGGAACTGGAGGAAAGAGAGAGGCTTGAGAAGGAAAGGAGCGAACGAGAAGATCAAGAAAGACTGGAGAGGGAAAGGAAGGAGAAAGAGAGAGTGGATAAGGCAGAGAGGGAGAAGGAGAGATTGGAGAGAAAAGAGAAAGAAAGACTGGAGCAGGAGAAGGCGGAAAGAGAGCAGAAGGACAGATTAGAGAGAGAGAAGCAAGAAAGAGTGGAAAATGAGAGAAAGGAAAGAGTAGAGAAAGAAAGATTGGAGAGCATAAGGAAGGAAAAGGAAGAGCAAGAAAGAGTAGAGTGTGAGAGGGTGGAGAAAGAGAGATTGGAGAGAGAACAAGCAGAAACAAAAAGGTTGGAGAAAGAATCGAAAGAGAAATTAGAAAGGGAAACGAAGCTACGAGAGGAGAAGGACAGATGGGAGCGAGAGGAGAGAGAAAGACTGAAGAAGGAAAAGGCGGAGAAAGAAAGATTAGACCGGGAAAGGAAAGAAAGAGAAGAGAAGGAAAGACTGGAGGGAGAGGAGAAGGAGAGACTGGCATCCATCACCACATCCATCACCTCCAGTGTGAGTACACAGGGTAGCAGCAGGGGAAGAGGCAGAGGGAGAAGGGGGGGGGAGAAGACCACAACACAGCCAACCCCCCCGGACAATACCCCACAGAGGAGCACCAGAGGGAGGACAGTGCCTGTGGTGCCCTCTAGTGCTGTGGAGGTCCTCCCAGTACAGGATGTTCTCTCCAGCGAGCATGGCCCCCCTGCGAGCAGAATGCGGTCACGCTCCAGCTCCACCAACTCCTCCCTCACCTCAGAGATGTCCGCCTGTAGCGTGAACTCCCAGAACCCAAAGACAGAAAGAGGGCGAGGGAGAGGAAGACCGAGGAAGACGAAAACAGAGCCTGAGGTTGAGGTTGACTCCGTCCCTCCCATCAGCAGTCAGAGTGACCAGGCTCCAGTCCCTAAGGCTGTAGCCAGAGGCAGCAAGAGCAGGAAAGTGGACAACTCCTCTGAGGCTGTGATCGCTGCTGACGCTTCTCAAACCAATAGTAAGGAAAAGGCAGATTCTCAGGAGCCTGGTAGGGCCAGTAGGGGGCGAATG
>NC_137680.1:4389520-4407020 GCF_963989245.1 Nansenia antarctica | reverse complement strand
TCTGTTGATTCCAGCCCTACATCTACTTTATGGATGGCTCATTACATATCCCTGTTTTTCCACTGTGTGTTTCTTCAGGGTATCCGCGGTGTCTTGAAAAGTATTAAAAGTTGATGAATCAATTTTAATAAGTATTAAAAAAGTCTTATCACGATTTTATGAGGTCTTGAATTTTGTAGGTTTTTTTCTGAATTAGACTCTGTCCAAAGAGTTTGAGTCCTAAACACTTTTAGTAAAAGTTTGTGAATTTATTAGTTTTATTAAAAACAACTAAGATGAACCGGAAATTCTGTTGTATGATAGTGGTCTAGTCTGTCGCAAACTAAAACTGTTAAGTTAAAAGGTTCACTGATGTAAACGGTTACAGCTCCAAGTGGCGGTGAGGTCTGGAAAAATATTGACAAGGTCTTTAAAAAGTCTTAGAAAGGTATTGAAATTAACCTCAAGATTCCTGTATATACCCTGTGTAGGTAACATAGACACGGCTGTTCTAGTGTCAACTGTCACTTAGATCCAACTGTCACTTTCAAATTAACCTCAAGATTCCTGTATATACCCTGTCTCTCTCTCTCTCTCTCTCTCCACCCTTCCTCTATCCCCCTCTACTCCCTCTCTCTCTCAGGCCCAGACGGTGGTGATCTCGTGTGAGGAAGACTGGTCGTTGTGTGGTCCCGCGCTCGCTGCCTCTGTCCCCGTCCTCACCGCTGAGTTCCTGCTCACGGGCATCCTCCAGCAGAGACGGGACCTGCACACCCATGCCCTGTCAGCCCCCCAACCCCCCCCACCAGGGGGCAAAGGTCAGGGGAGGAGCAGGAAGAAGACATAACAGGGACATAACAGAGAGACAGTGCCCTCGTGTGGCGGTTCAATGCAATGCCCACCTTTGCATTAAGAATATGAAGTTCCACTTTGTGAATTTAGAAAATGTCCTGCTCCAAGTGTAATGCAATGTTTTTACATGTGGAATATATTTTCCCTTGTTGCGTCTAATCCAGTTCTTTGGATATGTAGATTTGTCATTGCAGCTTCTGACCTTTTGCGAATTAGCAGTCTGTACTAATCCTTTAAGGAAGCATGTCCCTGCATAGATCCATAACATTATCTATTCCATAGTGTGATTTGGAAAATGTATCCCTGCATTGAGCAACGCCTGTTCTTGGCACTTATTGAAAGTAGCACACAGTTAATTGGTGTGGGCTGTCATCAGTTTCTATTTTGTAAATGCAGGTGTTTTGCAGCTTTGTTATCTGACCCTGTTAATCTGGCTCTGTTTGAGCAATTGATGTTTGTGCCGCTTCCCTTTTTCCTGTTTTTTTCATTATTATAATTTGTTTTAAATATGGTGGTTTGTCTCTGAAGCACATGCCTTGTTGTATGCCAGAATTCTAATGTAATTTACCTGCCAATAAATATTTTGTACTGATCCTTGCAGAGATGTGTTTTTTTTTGCTGCTAAATCACAGTCCTGTATTTCTTGCGTTATTGAAACTCACCAACAATATCGTTTTTTTCTTCCTGATTTGTCATTTATATGCTGATCATGCCTGCACTGGTGGACCATAGATGTGTACTACACCCTATTAGAAGACCAAAGGAACATCCTGCCCCATCAAGTAATGTTAAAAAGGTTATTCCATTGTCCAGGAGGATGGAATGACTTAGAAACAATACCACTTCATTTAACCTACCGAGTCTCCTTTGGGGATGTAATTCCTTTTAAGCCATTAATATCTGTCTGTAATATTATCCTTGTTGTTCCCTTGAACAACCTTTTAGACTGCCTCCCATCCTTCACCTCTGCATCTCCTCAAGTCAATAGAAATAAAACAAAGACTAATAAAATGCCTTAAATCTAAACAAGGCTATTACCTACTAAATGATCTGACGAAGTTATAGCCTTATGTGCCTTGGGGCAATCACACGTAATCCGGTGTTTACCGACATCACTCGAGCAGCTCCGATCGTGGAGCAGAAGCCGACATATTCTGAACGTCTTCCAAATGTTCAGCCCAGTCTAGTGGTACTCTCTTATTAGGGGGGCGAGGTTGAGAGGGAGAGTGCCGGCAAGAAGGGAGAGAAATAGCCTACATGCAATAAGATTTCTCCTCTCACAAATCCGACAACGTTTGCCTGCCTCACCCATACGGAGATTATTGTTCATTTAAAAGGTAAGTGAAATCTGCAAGGTATATTTATTTATGACATGCATGTGGGATGTGGATTCTTGCAATACATTCTGGCTGGTGGATGACGGGTTAAATTCTGCAGTTTTTTCTTGAGATCTTTTCTGTCCCGCCGTATGCATGAGCTTTCTTATCTCATAGGACTTTATTATATTATATTTTACCGAGAAGATGAGAGGTGTGAATTAGCTTTACTATCACGTTTTATTTTTTTAGGAAATGATCACAGACTTTTGCGCTTTAATCGGGATTCGGCTGATGATGGGACACATTCAAATTCTGCATTACTATACTAATTTCATAGTCTTGCTAATAAAGAATGGTACACAAGTGGCACAATAATGAGACACAGGTTTGATTTGGAGGACAATAGCTCATATGTATAGCCTAATTGACTAAGTGTGCCATTTATTATAGTTTAATAATGTTCATCAAATCTTCTGAAGGAATGCAGCCGGGAATATTGATGCAGAATTAATTCAGAACAGGCTATCATCATAGATTCATACACGAAAAATACCCACCCCCCCAGAAAATTCCCAACATGATATCGCCTGAGCGCCTAATTCGTAATACCTGTTCATGCGAGGTATTTCATTGCGTATCGTGATTTTTCTACCCTATGATGCTTATCGAGATCGACTGTCTATAGGAAGCATTCAATTAATGCCAATTAATTAATAAGGTACAGCCTATTTAAGGAGATGTAGCCAGTTTTTTTAATGTGTTTTTTTAAATTATTATTTTTACATTTTATGACGGTTATTGTAACCATATTGTAACCTCATAGCAGCATCCATCATGCAGTACTGGTCGATGCAGGCTGCTGTGTCCGTCCCCGCCTTGTGTACCATGATGTCAATGACATACGATGGCCTCAGTCGTTGCTGCATCTGCATGCACATAGGACATGACAGTGTTTGTGCAGTGGTCATCACCCGATCCCTGCCCCAGGGTGGCCTTTATGTCTAAGCCCATTTAATCTCATTTATGTCCTTTTTGTGGTTTTGCCATTCACAGGCCTGTATTATATCCTCGTGGTTTGAAATGCCTAGTCTGTCAAGGATCTCATGTTAGGCCTGAGTAGCCTGAGTAAAAGGCGTATTTGCTGTGCATGTCTCCTTTAAATTAAATTGGAATTTGGCACATATATATTTATTTAAATGTTTAGTGGGGAAGCATTGATATATATTTGTTTAAGTCTATGCTGTTACTGTAGTCTTATGTGAATGTTAAAGTATTGCTTTTTTTATTATTATTGGATTACAATCTGAAATGTAGTCACTAAGAATGACTACATCTCCTGGTTTTATACAGTATGCTTTCAGTATGCCTTGAGACGAGTGATTAGGATTAGGATGATCATGAGAAACATTTACGTATTCTCTCTTTCTTATTCTTTTATTCACTCCATACACTGTTAAAACAGTCAATCTAGCCAGGAATGGTCTTTGAATGGCATTGATTATTCAGCAACCTTGCTAGAAAACCTTAAAGCCGACCAACTCCTACACTGTCATTCTTGTCTGGGTGGTACTACGCCCTCCCCTTCCGGCACCTACGCTGGGTACCACTACTCAGCCCATAGCTTCCTCCTCTTCTCCTCTTTTTTCCTCCCCTGAGCTCTGATCCGATTGGATCTGACAGGTTGAAGGGAAACCTGTCCAGTTGTTTCACTTATCAGAGGGGCTTTGGAGAGACAGAGGTTACATTCAAATGAATCAAATTTAGCCATTTCTATATCCAAGAAGTGATGTGAGATCCCCATCTATTATCTACTGCATATACAGGAAAACCAGGGATGTAAATGTATCTCCCAAAGTCTAAAGTGACTTCCTTCTCTCCGAGTCTCTTCCTGACATTCAGTACCTCTCTTACTGATCTGAAAGCGCAAGGTACAGTGCAGTGCAAGAGGAATGCTCTTCCACCTGTCCAGTTCCTTCACGGCGAGCAGATGAAAGGAGAAGAGACAAGGAGAAGCACCACTGGTCATGTTGGCAGAGAGGAAACGAAGAATTTCCAGGAGCCCTCCTCAAGTAAACATTCAGACAGTGTGACATAATAATATTATGTGATGGGTTCTTGTGGCACTGTGAAACCTTTTACGTTGTTTTTTTTTTGCCGCCTCATGATTTATGAATGTCTTGTCTTGTGAGGAGAAAAGGGAGAAAGGGAGTGGGTGCTGGTGTGTGTGTGTGTGTGTGGAGGGTGGTTGGGGTTGTGTGTGTGTGTGTGTGTGTGTGTGTGTGTGTGTGTGTCTTTGCCTGTGCGTGTGTGATTTTTGAATGTGCATTTCCTTTGCAACCTGGCTGGGCACCTACCTTGCCCTCAGTACAGTTCTTTCTATTATGGGATACACACTGCTGGGGTTATGCAAAAGGGTTATGAGATGGAGAAATGAACGAGTTAAAATGTGACACTATTTCAGTAAAAAGGTCCTCATGTCGGGAATTGTGAAACCTTGCAATCGAGCCAAACAAGTCTTGTTCTTGTGAAAATAATTGTTTTCCGTTTTTTTGCCATAGGACAACAAATGAATGTACCTGTAACCAGGGAGTAGCTAAAGGACTGTAGAATTTTAGGAAGGGCTGGTTATCTAACTAACTCTGAGCTAAATCGGCAGTGTAGGAGGATAGAGGCAGGGGGCGCCAGCAACCCTTTAGACTAGCATATCACAGTTATATATATATCATATATTATAATACAAGCTATAACTCAGTTAATCACACTATAAGACAATACTTAAACCCAATACTAGATTTGCTGTTAAACTAAACAATACAGACAACTAAACACACAGCAACTGTATCAAATATGAACAAACACATTTATTTATACAAATTATATATACATCCCAATATACTCCCTCCCCGCCGGCCACACACACACTCACTCACTCACTCACACACAGTACCTGGCCTGAAAAGGCTTAGAGTCCCGGACTGAAATGAGCGCGTTGAGGCCTGGTTGGAGCTCGCATGTGACTCGAGGAAGGCAGCAGACAAGGGGGGGGAGTGACGTTGCAATTTGAAGGGAAAGGGGCGTCTTCGTAGCAAACGACGAGGTGTGAATGGCTCAGGTCCGGTGGTCCACGGTCAGCTCCGGTGGTGTCAGCGGTCGGTCGCAATCCACCTCGGAGGCGACGGCTCTGTCCGGCTTGGGTCTCGCTATGCGCCAACGTTAGCAGCCGGCGGCTAGCAAGGCTGGCTAACGGTGACACAGCTAAACTGGGCTAGCGCTGTTAACTCACTAAAACTCCGAACTCTTCTTCACGTCGTCTGTCAGCTTGAAGGCCTCGAAGATCCTCTTGAAGAAGATGAAGTTGGGGTCGAAGATCTCTGGTTCCTCTGTGATGTACTCTATCTCCACCTCGGGCTCCTTCTCCTTCTCCTTCTCACTCTCGTCACTCTAACGCACAGACCACTTCCGTAGCTATATATACCAACCGGACATACATCAAGTCACGTACGCCAATCAAAACCACGCCCACTAATCTGGCGCTTGCACAACACTGAACAAATCCAAGACAGAACTTATACAATTACAATAACAATACATACACCTTCATGAAAACGTACATGAATAGTATGGAAAATAATTAAGGAAATAACAGGGGCAAAATAGGGCTGATTTGGGGAAACTAACTGGCTCTAAATTGTGGGCCTTCATAACAGTACCTTTTCATAATCTGGAAAAAACAAGAAAAATGAGTTTCCAGACTTTAACCCAGACCCTGTCACAAATGAAGAACGGGGACAGAGGAATCTTTGTGGGGTGCCCACATCTGCAGCCATTGAAGCCTTTTCCGCCTCTTTAAAGACCTCAACAAAGACCTGTCTGTCCCCCTCACTGGGCTGAAGACAGGCAGAGTCTTTGAGTTCAGAGTGGGATGGACTGCCTGGGATTATATAAGATAAGGAGGAGGAGAGGATGAAAGGGCCATGGGAGGGAGGGAGGGATAGAGAGAGAGAGGGGGAGAGAGAGCAGGGGGGGGATGAGGATGAGGATGAGGATGATAGGATGCAAAGGGGGACGTCAAGTGACAAAAGGGAGACAGAATACGTGAGAAGAGAGAAGTAAAAGCTGAGTAAGAGAGAGGGAGAAAAAGAGAAATGGGGGGATTTTAGAAAAGTAGCACAGTATGACATTGGAAAAGAGAAAGCGATAAATGTGGAGAGACAGACAGAGAGAGATGGGGGGGGAATTTGAGGATACGATACAGGAAGGGTGACGGAAAGAGAGAGGAAAAGAGGGGGGGTGATAGAGAGAGAGGGACATGGTGAAGGAGGGAGGAGGGAGAAAGAGAGAGGAAAAGAGGGGGTTGATAGAGAGAGAGGGACATGGTGAAGGAGGGAGGAGGGAGAAAGCAAGAGAGACAGTGAGTGAGTGAAGAATAGAGAAAGAGAGAGACAGTGAGTGAGTGAAGGATAGAGAAAGAGAGAGACAGTGAGTGAGTGAAGGATAGAGAAAGAGAGAGAGAGAGAGAGACAGTGAGTGAGTGAACGATAGCAGATGGCACATTTTGACTGTGTCCGGCAGCCCATGGTTAACAGCCCAAAGGACATAGGAGGCGTTTGTGAAAAAGTGTGTGTGTGTGTGCATGCGTGCGTGTGTGTGTGTGTGTGTGTGCGTGCATGTGTAAAGCGTGTGTGCATGTGTATGCCCAGTGAGGCGAGCACAACCAGAATGATGTTTTTTGCCCCAAATGCTTCAAAACACTTTGTTTGGTTTTTTCTTCTTAATGGAGAAGAGAAGATGTTTTATAATCTGCTTCACATGTCTTCCAGAAATTACAAGATTCTATTTTCCTTCATGGAGGCTTATTTTACTGCAGAGAAGATCCAGAAGGATGTAGTAGGTAGCCATGTTGGACAAACCTGTCATCTCATATAATAATGGAGCCAAATCTGACGTTTGCTTATACTGTGTACATCTGTGACAGTGGAAGATTTTAGCAAAAAAAATAATTACACACACAGATCGTGAGCTTAGAATGATAGGGTTCTATCTCCGTTTAGGGTAGTTCAGAGATATTGAGCGTCAACGTTTTTACATTCCATTATGTTTTGTGAGATGGAACCTTTGTAATTTATGAATTACTAACTAAAAAATGTCAGCATTTTAAAAAATAACACCACACAGGCATTAATAAACACCTAATGGATCAGATTATGTAAAAAAACTAAATTTTGACAAAGATGGAGATAGAACCTTATAATTCTAACGTCACGAGATGTCCAATGAAGAGAGATATGGTATCAAAAAACATAACATTAGTGGATGTCAGTGTTATTTGAGATAATGGACGATGGTGTAGTAAATAGACACGACTGTGGTTGTGTTGGCTGAGGGACGCTATGCGCAGTGGCGCTGCTGTAGTCCCGTCTTTTGTTGCAAATGCAATAAAATCGCACAGGGCTCTTAGGGCTTCTTGCCCAGTTTGGGGGGAGAGAGAGAGAGGCTGGGACTGAGCATGGAGAGAGAGAGAGAGAGGCTGGGACTGAGCATGGAGAGGATTGGCAAAGAGCATCTGGTAGTGAAGAGAGAATGCATGGTTGTCAGATTATGACATGATGACATGCTAATTGTCTTCATTAACAGATGAGGAGACGAAGAGGCTTCCCCTGTCAATAGATCAGGCTTTTGAAGATGGCTTAACGCTGCTGCTTTGTTTCTTAACCCAATTAAATACATAGAAGGGTATCTAGATCAGTGTCCTTAACACATATACAGTACACACACACACGCACGCACACACACGCACGCGCGCACACACACACACACACACACACACACACACACACATACACACACACACACACACACACACACACACACACACACACACACACACATTTTGCATTATGGTTGCTGAGTGGAAGGTAATTTCAGCTGTCACACTTCCACAGCATGCCTTAAAGAGTAGAGTGAGCAGCTGTCCAAAAAAGTGTTGCAAATCACTGCAACATTTTCCAGTCCAGAACGTATCACCCGGGTATAAGCCATTATTATCAATAAAGCTACAGGTGTTCTATTACAACCCAAAGAGAACCAGCAAAAACCTGAGTGAAAACCCCTCCAGGTGGTTGGTATCTCTTCGTACCATTTACATATGCAAACCCAAAGAGAAACCCTAACTAGTATTCCCCTTGATGTCTTCCATCTGAGGTCTCGCCGCAGTGAAAAGTAGCTCAGATCATCATAATCCTCTCAATGCTTCAATTAATCAGGATTCTACCCAACTCAGCGCCTTCAGTGGATTCTGAGGGAAAAGTCCCTCACCGCTTCTTTGCCAGAGTTTCTTCGTCTTCTTTGGCACTTTGTTTGAAACCCAGCCAAGCAATTACCCGCATCCCGCAGTTCCAATTACCTTGAAATCCATGAATTATTCAGTTTTTTTAATTTCAGGCGTCTGCAAGGACACCTAATCAATAGACGTGATTCAGAGCCAGTGGCTCCATGGAACAACACACACAAACATTCTAATGGGAGCTTAAAGGGGAGTGATTATAACAGAAATGGTTATTGTTCGCTATAAATCCATCTATATTTAAATCACACCGGCTCAGTAGCATGAATCAACTGCTGACCCTGACTTTAAAATTGAATTGGGACACCCCATTAAGCTACAGTGACACAGTCATTGCTTCTTGGAATAGGTACTGCAGGCTATTGTTTTCTCTAAGTCCAATTATAGGCATTGGACTCTCAGCCTCGCAGGTAAATTGAATCTGATGTGACACTAGGATTTAGTTCAGGTATAATATCTAGTTTCTTCTTATATATAGGCTACTAACAGTTCAACGACTAGTACTTTCTCCCCTGAGTACAATGCATTGGCGACTACTTGCTGTCACGGAGGCCCTCCACTCTGCTCAAGCTCCCTCCTTCTCCTTTATCCTCATTCTCCTTGACCTGTCTGCCGCCTTCTACACAGTAAATCACCCGATCCTTCTCGCCCACCCTCTCAGATCTGGGAATCTCTGGCTCGGCACTCTCCTGGTTTGCATCCTACCTGGCTGATCGCTCTTACCAGGTTCGCTGTCCTCTTCACTAGTCCTCACCACCAGGGTCTCCCAATCCCCCTGTCCTAGGGCTCTTACTGTTCTCCCTCTACACCAAATCTCTTGGCTCAGTAATTTCCTCACATGGTTTCTGCTTCCACTGCTACGCAGATGACACCTTCCTCTCTTTCCCCCCCTCTGATTCACAGGTGGCAACACGTGTCCCTGTGTGTCTTTCAGACATTTCTGCTTGGGAGACCAGACAACCACCTCAAGCTCAACCTTAACATGACTGAGCTACTCCTCCTCCCTGGGCACGCCTGCCTTCTCCAAGACTTCTCCAGTAGAGAACTCTACAGTGACCTCCTCCAAGACAGCCAAGAACCTTGGGGTAATCCTCGACAACCACTTCTCTTGTGCGGCGAACATCACAGCGACAGCACGCTCTTGCAGATTCATCCTCTATAACATCAGAAGGATATGCCTATTCCTCACCAGAGAAGCAGATCAACACCTGGTCCAGACACTGGTCATCTCCTGCCTTGACTACTGCAACAGAAGGGCTCCCTGCCATCAGACCTCTGCAACTCATCGACAATGCTGCTGCTGCCTGTCTAGTGTTCAACCACGACTGCATGGCCACTCACTGCTTCGACACGGTAATCAAGTTTTTCCGACGGCACGACAGTGATTGGCCCGATCACCGATGGTGACGAGACGGCCTACAGAAGTGAGGTCGACCGTCTAGCTCAGTACAGCCAGGTCAATAGCCTAAGATCCTTGGGTCCTTCTTCAGAGGCACTCCCGAGAGCATCCTGATGGGTTGCATCACTGCCTGGTACGGGAACTGCACTGCCCAAAACTGTAAAGGGTAGTGCGGACAGCCGAGAAGATCAGCGGAGGTGAGCTTCCCTCCATCCATGACACCTACAAGGACCGGTGTGTCAGAAAGGCCCTCAGGATCATTAGGGACCCCAGCTACCCCATCAAAAACTGTTCAAGCTATTACCGACACTACCAAAGTCTTGGGGCTAGAACCCAGAGGCTGACAAACAGCTGTTTCCCCCAAGCAATCAGGTTCCTGGTGAAATACACTGGAAGGGTGCAAGGGACTGCCTCCCCTCAGTCAACCCCACGCACACTGCGAAAATGAAGTCAAGTCAAGTCATGTTTATTTATATAGCACATTTATAACGACAAAACAGCCGCGCCCACACTAGTTTTTTATGATTTATAGTTTTTATTATTTTCAATAAACAGACAATGAACAGACATACATCACAAGTAACAGTTGACGTTGGACAATAAATTAAAAAGACAAATAATAGACACAACAAAACATGAAGGTGATGTACAGCAATATAAATCTACAGCATAACAATCCTACTTATAGCAGTTTACTTTCACGTTTTACATTTGGGATATTGCTATTTATACATAAATGAAAGTAAATTAAACAATTAAAAAATATTGCTATTTACATGAGCTGGAATTGCCATTATTTCTCAATATATGAGTGATACTGCCCCCATTTCAAGCGGTAATCCTCCACCTTCTCTAGCAGCCTATATGATAATTGTTCTAAGGCTGCCAGCTGCCCAAGAGAAATGTGCCACAGAGACGGTGCTGGTGCTGATGAGGCCTTCCACTCTTTAACCAATAGTTTCCGTCCTAGCATTAACGCAGTCTGGATCCAATTGGCGAGTGGTGGAGTCACCTCACTTAATGCTTTGGGGTCACCCAAAATAAAAAGACTGGGGGTGAACAGAATGTCAAGGCCAACAATTTTTTCCAGAAAACCATGTATGACTAGCCAAAACTCCTGGGTTTTTGGACATCCCCAAAGCATATGCACTAGAGTACCATTCCTGTCACTACACCTCCAGCACTCCGAGCTGTCAACCAGACCCACTCTATGTAGCCTGGATGGTGTCCAGTAGATTCTATTAATAATCTTGAATTGGATCAATCTCGTTCGAAGTTCCCTTGACATTTTTTTCCCATTCTTGAGAATTCTTCCCCATTCTGCCTCTGTAAATGATACCTTTAAATCTGTTTCCCATGCTAGTTTAAGGGACCATGTTTGGGTCTGAGGCCACTAGGATCCTCGAGTAGTAAGCAGAGGCTTCATGACCTAGTCCAAAAATGTTCAAAAACCATTCAAGTGTATCACCACTAGGTGGGGCAATGGTGGGGGAGCCAAATGTTTGCACCATTAAGCCGCGCCCACACTAGTAAAAGAAAACAACAAATAAAAATACACAAAAACAAAAACCAAAGGTACAATTCAAAATACAACAGGTGCAGAAAAAAAAGTGCAGAAAGGTGCAGTGTCGGGAGGCAGGCTCACCTCAGGTCAAAGGCCAGGGAGAAGAGGTACGTCTTATACAAAAGTATTGGCCAAATTGATAACACATAATGTTTGGATAACACGATTCAAATGTCATACAATATACAGTAGTATTCAAATATCATTGCAGTGCAGTGATACAGTAGTAGCCTATTGCATACATGTTTTATGTTCCACATGAAGTTGCAGCCTCTTTTCTCCAGTCGTATGCCACTTAGCTAATGTTTTAAAAGCCTCGATGCTCTGGGCAGATCTGACTACTAAACATATTGCAGTAGTATGGCTGCTGCACACTACTGGACTACTTCTGTCCTGTTGGACTGATTCACTGCCGTGCTGTATTGTGTTGTATTGCGTTTCGTGTGATCGTGCTCTGCACAGTATTTTTGCACTATTGAGGCCTCGGTGAAATTACCACTTTGACAAAAGGCCACTTTATTTCCTTGTTGTTGTGGGATTACATTTGTCTACTTACATTGCTTATTGATTACTGTGTTGTTGTGTTTTTTTCCCTGTATCTGAATGCTGCAATGTCAGATGTAATAAAAGCGATTCTGATCCCGATTCCCCCAAATTCCCATGTCACCCCTCTCCTCCGCACCCTTCACTTGGTGCCTGATAGCAGCTCACAGATTCAAGACCCTTGCGCTCGGCTCGTCTACCGGCGGGCGGCAAAGGGAACTGCCCCTTCCTACATGCAAAGCAATGATCAGCCCCCCACACACCTGCCCCGTTCACGCCGTTCCTCCACCTCTGCTGGCCGACTGGTGGCACCACCGCTTCTACGGGGATTGCAGCAGTCAGCACTACCCGGTCATGGCTTTTCACCGTCCTGCTGGCACCCTGCTTGTGGAACGAGCTCCCCACTGCTATCAGGACTGCAGAGTCACTCCTTATCTTCCGCCGTAGACTGAAGACCTCCATCTCTTCAGGCTACACCTTAACTGTCCCTCCTGAAACCTCCCCATCCCCCTGTTCAGTTTCTCTACTACTGTATATATAAAAATAAAAGAAATCCTTCTACTAGCATTATAACTACCCCTGGCCCGAGCAGAGATGACTTTTCTTGCGATGACTGATGGATAGATGATTTACTTACTTAGACTAATGTATTTGCTAAAGGGACAGGTAACCATGGTAACCCCCCAAACCCCTGCCCGCTCACTCCGCTCCTCCACCTCGGCTGGCCGACTGGCCCCACCACCTCTACACAGCAGTCGTGCTGCCCGATCACGTCTCTTCAAAACACTGGCTCCCCGCTGGTGGAATGAGCTCCCCACGGCTGTCAGAACTGCAGAGTCACTACCCATCTTCCGTCGTAGACTGAAGACCCATCTCTTCAGGTTACACCTTAACTGCTCCTCCTGAGACATCTTCTGCCCCTCAGCACTACGTCTCCTAAAGACACCCGCTTTCCCCTCTACTGAGTCCCTAAAAACTTCTATTGCCCCCCTTGTACTGTTTCTCTGTTTCTCCAGTGTAAAAAAAAAAAAAAAAAAAAGTTTAGAAGAAGGTGATAGGAGAAGGTTTTTCCTTCTATCAATGGCCCCGGGCCTGAGCTGGATTACTCTTCCTGCTACGACTGGTGGATTGATGATTCACTTGCTTAGTATTCAAATGTATTGATTGTAAGTCTCTTTGGAATAAGGCGTCTGCTAAATGCCCAAACTGTAAAATGTAAATGTACTGCAAGGAGGGGGAATAAAGCTAAATGTTCAGCCTTGGGATTACTCATGAGATCATAGGCACTTTATTGTATCCCCCCCCCCCCCCCCCCCCCACCCCGCCCAACCTAGAATGTTCCTCACTTCATGAGATGATGTCACCAGGAGATGATGTCATTTCTAAATGCTGTCATCGTCTGTAAAAGGCACCATGCCATCCCTGTATCTGCAGTCTGGGTGTCTCAGTCCAACTCCCCTCCCTCACCTGTCTCAAAAAACAACAGATGGAGACAAAAGAAAAGAATGATTACGGGAGAAGGAGAGTATAAAGATAGAGAGAGAGAGAGAAAGGAAGAGGGGACCGATAGAGAGTGGCAAGGGGAGGAGAGAGAGAGAGATACTGTAGATTCTGCAAACCTAATTGTATCTAATAATTTAATCAGATGGCCCTTTTGTTTTCTGTGTATCTCGCATCTATCTTCCCCTTACCCCTCCTTGATCTTTTCTTCTTTCTCCAGACATCCAGGACATTCTGTCAAGATGAAGACAGCCAGTGTGATCTTGTTCAGCTTGCTGTTCTGCTCAGGTATGTTAAACGATGCTACAAATGTTTCTATTTGAGAACCCTATTCAATTGGGTTATGGTAGCCTGGCAGTGTGCCAATTCGTTTCTGTTTTAACCATAGGAGAAGGTTTTCCCTTCTATCAATGGCCCCGGGCCTGAGCTGGATTACTCTTCCTGCTACGAATGGTGGACTGATAATTCACATGCTTAGTATTCAAATGTATTGATTGTAAGTCGCTTTGGAATAAGGCGTCTGCTAAATGCCAAAAATGTAAATGTAACCAACCGTACAATGGTGTTAATCTTGATTGTCAAGCCAACAATGTTTTTTTTAAACACATGACCAATTAGGCACCTAGTCTATGGGAGTAGGTCAGTGTGTAGATGAAGCCACCAGGGGGAGTAAGATGCAGAGATAGATGTGCAGAGAAGAGAAGAAAAAAGTAATATGAAGTAATATTCGTCCCCCGAAGAAGGGGGGGTGGGGGGGGGGGGGCGGGTGCAGAGATACTACCTGCTTTGTGTCAACAAACATATGGGTGTGACTGAAAAGAGGAAAGGTAAACCATTTTATATTGTATGGAAGTATGTTAATTCAATCGTTCTGATTCCTTCCTTCATTCATAGGTCTTTCTGCCCCTGTGAGAGGTAAGTGTCTTTGTTGGTTACCTGTTGTCAATGTATCATTTGCTATAATAGAGTATTACGCAGTAACTCTTTTTCATTTAGTTATTTCTTTCCCCTCTGGAATGTTAGAGACATATCTTCACCCTTACCCTCTCTTTCTCTCTCTCTCTCTCTCTCTCTCTCTCTCTCTCTCTCTCTCTCTCTCACTCTCTCTCTCTCCTCATCCCCTCAATAATCCATCCTTCTCCAATTCCCCTCCACCCTCTCCATCTCCCATCCCAACCTCCCATCCCAACATATAACCATCCCTCCCTCCCATCCCATCCTTCCCCCCCACAGTCAAAGAGGAGTCCAACACCATATTCTTGCGTGAGGACTTCCACATCATGATCCCTTCCCTGGTCGTGGAGGTCACGTACCAGAAGAGCTCTCCGCCTGGGGCGCCCGAGGTGCCCCTGATGAGGGGCGGCGTTGTGGTGAGCGAGCGGGCCAAACTCAACCGTCAGCTGAGTCACCTGGTCCTGGCCAACGTGACGGAGGCGGACGAGGGTGTCTACACTGTGAAGAGCGGCGAGGCGTCCGGCGATGTCCGACGCATCACGCTCATCGTCAGAGGTATCGGGTGTCCTTCCTTCCCCCTTTCAAGAAGATGCACCAAGCATAAAATGCCTTGTGATACTGTGTTAACTGTAATGTTAGACAGACAAGACAGACAGACAGTCTGCTGAGGGCCAGTAGTAGTGCTGGTTGATGAGATACATTATACTGTGTACATCAGTGGAGGCTCCTCCATAGAGGTGGAGGAGGCCTGGCCTCCCCAATAATTTGAGAGAAGAGAGAGAGATTTAAAAAAGCAATAATTATATTTATTTTATTTATTTATTTAACAAAAAACATATATATATATATATATATATATATATATATATATTAATATTATTTCCGTTTTGTTTTCCATGGCTAAAACCCAATATTGCAATTGTAAAGCACCTACAGGCCAGAATCCCTATCCGTTTGAAAGTGGTTTCTCATAGAAGTCAATGTAATGCAATTTTTTTCATGGCAATATGTGATTGGCCAAATCACTGAAAATGGGTGGGCAGAGGAGGCCTGGCCTCACCATGCATTGAGTCCAGGGCTGAAAGATTGACATTTTGTTCGTCCAATCACATGAAGCCATTTTGAGAATTCGCCAGTCACTTCAGTCAAAGAAACACTCGCCGTAGTGGCTACGAGTGTCCTATCAACTTGTCCTTTGCAGGACACGTCTAGAACACCCATGGCTATTATCCCTGAAAATAATAGCTGATTTGGCCAAATTTGCTTAAAATGACCTCGGAAGTCGGCGAGATTCTGGCGCGATTTATACATCGAATAGGTAGACAAGATTTAGGATTTATTGAACAGTTTTATTTTTAATGTAGTCGATTTCGTTTTATTACAAGTCAATTTAATATTCTTCTATAAGAACAGGGAACATTCCATCGCGAGTGAAGCGAGCAAGCGGTAAACAATTTGGCCTCCTCAATTCTGGAAGTCACCAGCCTCCACTGGTGTACATGCAGTATGAATTGTAGAGGTGGGCTAATGGTTAGTGAATTGGACTCTTGATCGGAAGGTCGTGAGTTCAAATCCCGACTGAGACCACCCTATTTTGCCCTTGAGTAAGGCACTTAGCCCTCAATTACTCCAGGGGGAATGTCCCTGTAATTCGTAATTGTAAATCGTTTTGGATTAAAAGCGTCTGCTAAATGTGTGCTACATAATCTCAATTCTGAAAGTCACCAGCCTCCACTGGTGTACATGCAGTATGTTGTAGTGATGGTCTGCTGGTTAGTGAATTGGACTCTTGATCGGAAGGTTGTGAGTTCAAATCCCGCCTGAGACCACCCTATTTTTGCCCTTGAGTAAGGCACTTAGCCCTCAATTACTCCAGGGGGAATGTCCCTGTAATTCGTAATTGTAAATCGTTTTGGATTAAAAGCGTCTGCTAAATGGCAAAAATTAAAAATTAAAAAATAAAAATTGTTCAATCCAGGAGACCATTCAGGTGTTGTATGTAAATGAATGTACAACATCAGAAGATAATCTTTGTATGGGTCACCACACACCACCAGTATATTGTGTCTCTGTGTACTTTCGCTAATGCTACTTGCCCGTGTCAGTTTAGAAAGCAATGCTCTCAGTTGATCTGTTCATACCATGGTTTATTAATGCTGTCACTTAGGCTAGCGGGCTTAAGCGCTTTACGACTACTAAACGTGATGCATGCTCTGGAGACCGTTTTTGGCCAGCGACCTCGCTCTGTGTCCTACAACAGTACGTTAGAATTATAAGGTTCTATCTCCATTTTTGTCAAAATTGAGTTTTTTACATAATCTGATCCATTGGGTGTTTATTAATGCCTGTGTGGTGTTATTTTAAAAATGTTGACATTTTTTAGTTAGTAATTCATAAAATACAAAGGTTCCATCTCACAAAACATAATGGAATGTAAAAACTTTGACGCTCAATATCTCTGAACTACCCTAAACGGAGATAGAACCTTATCATTCTAAACGGAGATAGAACCTTATCATTCTAAACGGAGATATAACCTTCTCATTCTAAACGGAGATAGAACCTTCTCATTCTAAACGGAGATAGAACCTTCTCATTCTAAACGGAGATAGAACCTTATCATTCTAAACGGAGATAGAACCTTATCATTCCAAACGGAGATAGAACCTTATCATTCTAAACAGAGATAGAACCTTATCATTCTAAACGGAGATAGAACCTTATCATTCTAAACGGAGATAGAACCTTATCATTCTAAACGGAGATAGAACCTTCTCATTCTAAACGGAGATAGAACCTTCTCATTCTAAACGGAGATAGAACCTTCTCATTCTAAACGGAGATAGAACCTTCTCATTCTAAACGGAGATAGAACCTTCTCATTCTAAACAGAGATAGAACCTTCTCATTCTAAGCTAACGAAATGCACTTGTGATACTGTGTTAACTGTAATGTTAGACAGACAAGTAGTGGTGGTGTAATGGTTAGTGAATTGGACTCTTGATCGGAAGGTCGTGAGTTCAAATCCCGCCTGAGACCAACCTATT
>NC_137680.1:4317020-4384520 GCF_963989245.1 Nansenia antarctica | reverse complement strand
AGGCAACCCCACCCCTGTCTCCTGCCTCCAAACCAGCTGCACCCCAATCACCCCCAGAGCCTAAGCCTGCTGTGACACCAACTCCTGAACCACCTAAGCCGTCAACCCCTGAACCTGCACCTGCTCCGACCACAAATGGCACACCCGAACCAGTACCTGAATCAAATCCAACCAAGGATTCCGCCCCGCCATACCCTACTGATCTAATCGAGGGCTCTGCTCAAAAACCGACCCCACCTAAGACCCCTGAAGTGGAGGTGACCGCAGTCAAAGATCCCCCTCAAGAGGTGAATTCCAGCAGTCCAGCACCGGAGGCCAAAATAGACACCCTGGCAAGCAATGACAGTGCTCCGAGTGAGGACACCGCCGCCACCACCACCACCTGAGAATAGCCTCAGGCGTCTATCCAAGGGTGAAGCCCCACAAATGTATACTACCCCACCACCTCTGTAGACAATCGACACCCCCCTACCAAATAAGGAAAGAAATCACTGCTATTGGGGCTGGGGACAATTAACAAATACTTCTTAATGCTTGAACATACTGTAGCTTGTTACAATATTTGACCTCTAACTCTAACACTTGATCTTTAACATACTTTTCCAATTCACAGATAGGATTCAAATGATAAACAAAAACGTAAGCAGTTCTTTGATTGTCAAATATTTTAAGTTCAGTTTGATTTTTCTATGCTGTGTACGGTACTCCTTTGTAGTTAAGAAAAGCTAGAGTATGACTGCCGGTCTGCAAATAAATCAATTGCGGAGTTTACAACTAAAACAATTAAATATTGTAATGTTTAGTAGTGTGCAGAATGGCTGCACACCTTTTTTGGGTAGCTGAACAACAGAATGGCGACATCAAACATGACACCATCTACTAAAACTACATCTCTAACCAACTCCATTTGTGGACTGATTGAAGACCTTTGACCTCTGATAAGACCTTTGACCTTTGATGTCCATCTGCCTGCTCTTCTCCTAGCATGTGGATAAACAGACCAAAAGCATGAACATTCATAATTCGCCAATTTTTTAAATGTTAGATGATGATGAAACCACTGGCATGTTACAGCCAACTCAATTACTTTCTTTAATTTCTACGGCGACATCGACCTCTTTCTTCAAATTGGACTACTGTATATCACCTTTCTAGCAAAACTTGGATGGAAACTCTCCTTTTAATCTCACATTCCCTAGTTTTTCCTGAGCATGGGAAGACTGATTATCCATCACTACCAAAATGAACGGAGAATCATCTGGACCTGCTGGTCCTCCTCTGCTCTCAGAAACATTGATACTTTTCCAATCATCTGGATACAAAGAAGCATGGCATTATTGCAGCAACATAAACACAAAACATAACTAACACTAACATCAACATTCTGGCACACAGACAGATTTGTTTTTGATTTGATATTTCCTATGATCCCAATCCCTTCTACGTGAGAGAGTGTAATGGGTCAAGATGTCTGGAGCCCTGCCCTCCTGGCTCTGTCTGTGGTCCTATGGAGTCAAATTAAACATAGAAGAGGAAACATTTTTTGACTGTTGAGGTCAACAGAGCCAGCGAGAAGAGACCCTCTAGTGGCTTTTGGGAAATGTAGTTCTGACTGCAACAGTGTGGACTACACCCTTGAGAGAGAGGATAGAAATAAGTGGTGAGTGATGAGAAGATGGGGTTGGTGTTAATAGAAAATAGATCTTCCCTTCCTTCCTTCCTTCCTTCCTTATTTTTTCACCTACTTCTCTCCTTCCTTCCTCTTTTATTTCCTTCCCTCCTTCCCTCCTTCCTTCCTTCCATACCTAAGGTTATACAGACCGATATTTACAGTAATCATGCATTTGCATGAGATAGTTCTGTGTGGTCTATGACATGTGCAGTTGTACTGTAGTCCCTGCCCCCATTTGCCTTCTTTCTTTCATTGATTGTGGCCAAGCCTTTACCCCCACCACCATTTTGAAATGGCAAACTTCCTTGAGATTGAGCCAAACAGGAAATACAAATTCTTGCATTTGACTGAAGTTCATTCCTTAGCTTCACACAATCTGACACATAACAGTCACTTTGAGCTCTAATCTAGATTCAATCCATAGCTGTAGTAGTGCATGATCTGCTCTAGTAGTACTGGTAATTTGCTATGGCCCGAAAACCAACAACATAATAAAATGGGCTTAACCCACTACTTGTCACCCACTGTATATGATGATGTCAAAGGCATGGGGTAGATTGATGTGTTAAAATACCAATGTTACAATATGTATCGCTGACTGCCAGGAACGGCCCTGCCAGAATTTCACTGAACATTACCACTAATCCACTAAGAGGACCGTGTCATCTGTGTGTAGTTGATTTGAGCCACCTGGGTGTATATTTACAGTGCAATAAGACTCAAGACTGGTGGTTAAAAACTCCTGTAGTCGTCCACAGTACAGGAGGAGGTGTGTAGATGCAGTTTGCTTGACAAGAGACACATCTCTACCTCATGTTTTAACTAACCACAGGTACACCGAGAATGGTACACCACAGTGAGTTCAGTGAACTAAATCTAAAAATCATTTAAGGATTTGGAGCAGAAGCACAAATAAGAACCTTGTTAAGTCAATCAGTAAAATCAGTGAAGAATAGAAGAACTTAGTAAGTACGGTAGATTCCATCTTCAACAAACTCGCAAAATGATGGCCTTTCTCTCTCTAAACCTTTCCGATTTTTAAGATGATTTCAACATGACTAAATTGATATGAGAATGGAATTAAATTCAAAAGCCATAAGGATAAGATAGATAAAGATGTGATATTATATGATAAGTACGGTATATAAATCAGTTATTGTTCAAGGTGTCTAAAGGCTGTTCTGTTTTTTATGTCGTAGAACTCAACAGTAGAATGATTTTAATGATGATAGGTCCAATAATACCACATTACCAAGTCTAACGGTGGAGATATTTGGCTCTCATGATCACAATGTAGGTCAAGTTCTTCCATGGAACTCTAATAGCAGTTTAACTGCTTATGCACACACCAACTCCCTCCCCCAACCCACACATAGACACACACACACACACACACACACACACACACACACACACACACACCACACACACACACATGCACGCGCGCACATACACACACGCACGCGCGCACATACACACACACGCACGCGCGCACATACACACACACACACACGCACGCGCGCACATACACACACACACACCACACACACACACACACACACACACACACCACACACACACACACACACACACACACACGCACGCGCGCACATACACACACACACACACCACACACACACACACACACACACACACACACACACACACACACACACACACACACACACACTCAATCCCTTATGGCCCTGCTGACTAACCGTCGGTCAGCATTGTAAATATTGCATGTGTCTGGTTTAAGACTCTACTCTCCAAGGTTGAATGTTTTTAGTGTTGTTGTATCATACTTTCTGATATAGAAAAACTAATCTAATTTCTCACCATGCCTAAATACTGAATATAGAATATATAAACATACACTAATCTTCACTAACCAGTAAAATCTAACATATGAACCAAACATGATAAAATTACAACAACAACAACAACAACAACAACAACAACAACATTTTTAAAGTTGTCGATCTTGAATAGATCTCTAGAATATTTGGATCTGATTATCTTGTATTATTACTATTTCAGCCCTCTGACACTCACTACTCACAGTATAACACACTCACATTACTTATTACATATAAAAAAATACAGAACTATCTGTCACTTTAAGAAAAATAATTAATTGCAGCATGTCCACAAGATCTCCTCAAAGACAAAAGACAGTATTATAAGATTTGTATTGTTTTTTAAACACGTCCCCGCCTGTGTGTGTGTGGACAGAGGAGTGATCACAGTGTTGTCGTCATCATGGCTTCCATGTGTGTGTCTGGGAAAGTGTGTTTGTGTGTGTGTGTGTGTGTGTGTGTGTGTTTGTGTGTGTGTGCGTATGTGTGTGCGTGCGTGTGTGCGTGTGTGTGCGTGTGTGTGTGTGTGTGTGCGTGTGTGTGTGCGTATGTGTGTGCGTGCGTGTGTGCGTGTGTGTGTGTGCGTATGTGTGTGCGTGTGTGTGTGTGTGTGCAACGTTACATAGACACTCTGTATGTGTGTGTACAGTATACAATATGGATCTGTGTGTGTTTGTGTGTGTGACGTATGTGGGCACTTTGTATGTATGTATGTAGCTACTGTATGTTATGTGTGTATCAACATCTATATGTGAGTGTGAGTACTATGCTGTATCTGTATCTACGTGTGTGCGATGAAAACTTCACCAACTGTTTGTTGACTTCACACTTGGCATTGCAATATCTGCTTATCCCATCCCGAAAAAGAAAAAAAAAGGAAAAAAATAGCTGTGGTAGTCAAGAATAAGAATGTGGTTTTATATCACAAAACCCTGTAAAAAGCAGAGAGGTGCTCTGAGTGATTTTCATCTTTGTTTTAGTGCCTCAAAATATGAACTGGCCACTTGGCCTGATATTCTATAAATACACTCAAATGGCACTTTTTATTATTACAGTAAGTAGGGTATTCACAGACCGAACAAGAGTAGAGTAGTGTATGCACACTTGACTGACCTATGGGGTTTGAAATGGGCAAACACTAACAACACTAACACATCAGAAACAAAATCTTCTTATGAAGCACTTGGCACTTCCTGGTTGGCACTTGAACAGAAGGACCATTGATGTCAGCTGGTTGCTTCTTGGTATGTGGTTATCAGGATCTTTTGAATGTGTATTCAGTGTGAAAGGAATAACAACTAACAGTGTATTGTGTGCATTGGTGAGATAAGAGTGGGGAGGTATTCATGGCACGGTCAGTTGTGGCATAGTTTGTATGTTTGTTAGTAACAGCAGCAGGTCGAATTCAAGATGGATGCCAAAGCCTTGTATCTCCCCCCTTGTGAAAACTTCAGATGTGGATGAACCTGAGTGTAAATGTCCAATCACTCTTTTGTGTTTTCGAACCCCCACAGTATTGTTATGAATACTCAAGAGTTTGGGGGTGGGTTCCTTGAAGGAGGCTTGGGGTTAGGGGGTCGGGGGGCAGTGTTACTAACCAACACTTGGTATGACTAAGCATGATACTAGCACCTTCAAGTGAGTCAACTCTATTGTTACTGATGTCAGTGTGGGTCCGCCTTGGGGACCAGATGGTTGTAGGTTCGATGCCACCCTCAGACAGAATCCCCCTACCGTGTTCTCATTGGCACTCCTTGCACTACGTGAACGGTTCTCTGCCCTGGTCCTGTGTGTGTTTACTTCTGCTGTAATGGCCTGTGTGTAAAATGTTCTACATTTAGTTGATCTCTGTACTCCCTTTTTTTGCACAACTCGACACACAGACGTTTTGTAAAGAAAAGTTTTTTTCTTTATTTCATGTCTAAAAAGAGATACTAAGAATAAACGAAAGATTATGAAAAAGGTTGTCCTCTGTCGTTTTGTTTCATGTGAAAAGCTCTACTACTTTATGTGATAACTCTTATATAATATAATTTATGACGCGGCCCTTTTTATATAGTCATCAATCACACTCAAATCACTACAAATCATACTCATGGTCGTGCTGAGTGACAGCACAGTCACACTCTGAGAGTCTCTCAGAGTGTGACTGTGCTGTCACTCCCCCACAGTCAGCCATCTCAACCAATGTCACACACACAGACACACACACACACACAGACACACACACACACACACACACACACACACACACACACACACACACACACACACACAGACACACAAGCTGTTCTCCCAGAGTGACCCTCTACCATTCCTGCCCCCCACCCCACCCCACCCCCCCAGTCCCAACCACCACCACCACCACCCCCGTCCTACTCTTGGGGCATTGCTTTCATACCCATTCCAGAATGTGTCACAGTTGTGGAGAGGCATGACTGTTGTATTTATAGATAGGGGCCAAAGTTAACATCATAGTGCAGTTAACACCTGCTGTTGTGATCTAAAGCACCGGGATATCCAACCCGCTAAGGATTCTCCCCCTTTACTCCCTTTTCTAAGCTTCTCGTTCACTCTGCCCAGGCGATTGTCCTACACAGGTGCTACACAGGGTGAATTATTATCCCCTATCAAGCTCTTTGGGGACCAAGTACATAAAACTGTATCCTCGATCTTTATGACAAATTATCCCATTCGGGTTTGACAAGCACACAACGTTTATTTATTCAAGCAAATGTAATACGATGTCAATCAATACTCAATACAAATAAATAAAACATGTCAATCAAAGTCAAATTCTTGACAACAACGGTCCAGACAAATGATCATTACAATAAATGTGATGTTTTACATACATTGTCATACATACTGTGTAGCTTAATTTATTTTCGGTGAAAGTGATTTTCAATCCCAAAGAAACGTATGCCATAATAAACTTAAGGATACGACGTATACCATGCTTTCAGCAACAAAACAGTCAATATACACAGTATACGAAAACATTGATTAACTTTAAACTATCCCTCCCTCCATGTCATCCTAAAAACTAAACCTAAAAGTAGAACATACTTCATCCTCTGTTGTCATAGAGATGGGGTGAAGAGGGTGAGAGGACCCATGTTCTTCCCGTTGTCCGTGTCGCACGGGTTATAGAAAGGGAACAGCGGAACCAGCGGAACCTCCACCTCCATGGAGAAGGTGTATAGCGACGCCATGGTGACGGCGTTATAGAACGACACCTCCTCCTTCTCGCAGTCTAAGAACACTCCGACTCGCAGGGGGCGGTGGGACACCTGCACGCGGGTGGGCTTGGGGTCGGTGCACGCCTGGATGGCTCCGCCCTTCAGGCACAGGGTCCACAGGCCGGCGGAGGTGCCGCAGGAGTCCATCTCGCCCCTGTGGACGTCCTCCCGGGCCACGCCCAGCCGCCAGGCCGTCTTGCCGCCCACCTCCACCTCCCAGTAGTGGCGTCCGTGGGAGAAGCCCTGGCGGCCCATCACGCAGTAGTAGTAGTGGAAGCGCCGCGGGTTGGGGGGCTCCTGATCACCCGGCGACGCCTCCTTGACGACTTTGTCCTCGTCGTACCACACGGAGGTGAAGGTCGGGGAGACGGTGAGCTGAGGGTGGGCCGTGTCCGGGTCGAAGGTCACTGTGGTGATGTCTGGTGATGTGGAGGAGATGGAGAAGAAGAAGGGGGTCAGAATCAGATCCCTGAGGTGAGTGGTGTTGTTTATTGTACTTGAGTGTGTTTGACGTCGCATGGTACATGTGTGCATGTGTGCGTAAGGTTTATCCTTACTTGGGTAGAGGCAGCTTTTCATGTGTTTCCATATCCTGTACTGGATGGGCCCGATAAACATTCCCGCATGCACCTCACTGTCTACCTCCACTGGGGGGATAAAGCTCACCTGGGACCTAGAGGGAGAGGGGGGGGGGGTGCAGGGGAGGAGTGGACTGATGAATGAGAGAATGACAAGATTTGATGAATATGTCAAAGGAAGGACAGAGAGAGAGAGAGAGGGGGGGGGGAATATATGCAGAAGAGATGGATTCATCATAAGAGGGATGACGAGATAGAGTCAGGTAACAAATAAGGTATTCGACACTTGCCTTTTGATGAGGTCCTGGATTTCCTACAGAGACAAAATGGATCGGTCATCATTGTGAATGACTCAAGAAGATAGCACAACAACAACAACACACATTATATTTGTTCAGCTTCTTCTTCTTCTTCGGCGTATGGGTTGTTGTTTTCCTCTCCACTCCACCAGGCTCGGGGCCGGCCGAGGGGCTACCCTTTTACCACCCCGAGACCTGGTTGAGGGGCTCACCCGGGCTATATTTCTGGACACCCCTCCAGAAGCCACGTCGTCGTTTGTTCAGCTAATGAGGACCCAGTAGTTCAGCAGTTATAATTCCAATCTTAAAAACAAATACAAATAAATGGTCCCCCAATGCCTGTGCTGTCTCAGTCTCAGACAGAGGTGCCAAGACTCTGTCCTCGAGTGCTGCAGCCTGCAGTGTCTGCTGCGTTCTGTCTTCACGTTTTAATGAGGAATTGATCTAGACCTGCAGCACCACGCGAGTAGACTCCCTCAGCCGATCAATGACTAATTGATCAAATAAGTGCCTTGGGAAAACACAGAAACAGCTGACACTGTGGTCCTATAGGAGAATGGGATGATTTTCGCCCCATTGACACAAATTTCCAGTTATTGCTGCTGTGCGAAGACAGCATTCACTAGGTTCTATGGAGGGACTCCAACCTCTCCAGTACTACCCTCCCCTCTACACACCTTCCCCTCTGCACACCCTCCCCTCTACACACCCTCCCCTCTACACACCCTCCCCTCTACACACCCTCCCCTCTACACACCCTCCCCTCTACACACCCTCCCCCCCCATGCCATCTATTGAAATGCCCCACATGAAGATAAGCTATATGCAGCTCCATATACAGTAGAAATCTCCAGACTATTTTATTCTGCTTCCCAGAATAATCTGCTTCCCAGAATAAACATAATGTCATTATGTCAATAATGTCAATACGTCATAAAGAGGTCCTGTGTGGGTGGATAGGTGGAGGAAGGAGATGGGAACGATCTATTGTCTTGATTGTGTAATGTTGTTCTTTTTTAGATATCCTAACGAAAGCTCACTTTCAGCAGTTTGGGACTGTCGTCCTCTGTCAGTTTCTTGTTGAGCATTGCGATGGCTCCCTCCAAGTCCTTCCCTTGCTCTGCGATCTTCCTCCCTCTCGCCCTCAGCAGCTTCACTCTCTTCTCTCTCCCCATCCTCAGTCGCTCCATGTCCCTGTCCTCCTCCTCGTCCAGGAAACTATGGAGGTTCTGGAACTCCGCTTTGATGTCACGTGCCAAAACATCAAACCTGTTCTGAGGAGACAACGGGGGGAAGGGGGTTTCAGTTTTACATAATAATATCGGACAAACTATTATCAATGCCAAACCTTTGCATGTAATAATGTGACAGACATACCGTAGCCTGATAACATATTAGCATAATGTTGATACTTTACTTCTACAAAACTATTATCAATACCAAACCTTTGCATGTAATAATGTGACAGACCATAGCCTGATAACATATTGCATTCAGACACAAGTATATCAACTTTAAAAAACACTGAATATGTGCAGTAGATCGTGGTGGTAAATAACGATTACCTCTACGTTCACTGACTCTAAGTAGGTCTCTCTCTCTGCATCCCAGCACTCGTCTAGCTCATGCTTTATTCTTTTAATAGCCTGCATGAGCTTCTCCTGAAACACCCAGACAAAAGACACAGGGAGAACAAAAGGAAAGGGTCATAAACACACTTAGAGAGAGAGAAAGTTGCCAAGTAACTGAGGCATCAAGTGATTTTACAATGACCGATGTTGTTCAAGCAGGTATGTAGCAGATGTATTTGGGTAATAATCTTTTCTTGGGTATGGCACCAGTAACAAATTAACTTCCCAAAATGTACCATTGGTATACTTTATTTTGTTATCTTTTTGAAAATGTAACTTACTTTGTAGTACCTATCTTTACTAGACAAAACAACTCAAAGTGAAAATGATTAAGTGTGAAGCTTACCTTGTGGCCAGAGAGAAGGCTTTTATTGCAGTTGTTGTTGGTGTCTTTCATTTTATTTTTGTACATTCCAATTTCCCCTAAAGAGACAAGAAGATAAATACAGGGGACTCTTGGGAATGAACAAGGGAATGGGAGTAGGTGCAATAAAAGAGAGGGAGGAAGGGGGAGGGACAGAGAGTGGAAGGACAGGGAAAGAGAAAAGGATAAATCAGAGAGAGAGAGAGAGAGAGAGAGAGAGAGAGAGAGAGAGAGAGAGAGAGAGAGAGAGAGAGAGAGAGAGACAGAGACAGAGACAGAGACAGAGACAGAGACAGAGACAGAGAGAGAGACAGAGAGAGGGAGACCTATAGACTGACATGAGAAAGACAATAAATAAACCCAAGAGCACAACCAATGTCATACACCAAGGATTTATCTTTTTTTATAATGCTAACAAGCCCAGGTAACTGTATTCCCCAGTGAGTGCCTGACTGAAAACGAGGGTCCATTAACACTGGGGTGAAATACAGGAGGGGGGGGGGGGGGGGCGGTAGCAACAGCAGCAGCAGCAGCAGCGATTTATGGCATCAAGCAGAGAAGACTCTATTTCTGTCTGCCACTGTCTTTCTGGAAACAAGGGAGGGAACCTGCCAGGGGAGAGATGCAGTCAGTCAGCAGGGGGGTGGATTGTGTTTCATCTGAACTGGTGGTATATATGGAAGGGTGATTATTTTTGTATGTTGGTTTAGTAATGTATGGGGGTATGTATGATGAGATCCAGTGTATGGCAACAACTGTAAGCAATTAAATATTATATTTTAAAAAATGGAATGGATAAATATTGGTTTATGTAGCTTGCTGAGTTTTGTGGATCTGGAAGGAAGCACTGACAGAAATAATCGTCAGCATTTTATCTTTATCACTCTCCCTCTCCTCTCCCTCTGACAAATGCACTGCATGCACTGCACACACACACATGCACGCGCGCACACACACACACACACACACACACACACACACACACACACACACACACACAAGTGATAATAGCATTGTATCACTCTCCCTCTCTCCCTCTGACAAATGCACTGCATGCACTGCACACACACACGCACGCACACGCACACACACACACACACACACACACACACACACACACACACACACGCACACACACACACACCACACACACACACACACACACGCACACACACACATGCACACACACACACACACACACACACACACACACACACACACACACACACACACACACACACACTGCTGACTAGGTGGGCGGGTGTGCAGCATTACTCATCTCTGTGAATGTTCCTCATCTATAATTCATCATGCTGGCTGGGTCCTGATGATGTGACTGTGTGCTGAGCTCCCAGGGCGGGCTGCAAGCTCAGCGCATTACACACAGTACTGTGTGTGGAGAACGGTGGGAGACACTCTGTGTCACATTACAATAAAGATTGCTCAGAAGACTGAGGTGCACACTGCACAGCACATGATTTCCTGTGTTTCTGTGTAATATCCATATTGGATATTAATCAATCAATTAGTATCAGCCTGTATGTACACAGTAGCCTACACAGCCTAAATCCTACTATTTCAGTATGTTTTCAGTAGTTAAGGCCTAATCTATAACTCGTCGCCAATATTAGTCTAACATTCTTGATATATAATTCTCATGTATGTGGATATTTAAAAAAAATTAATATAAAATATTGACACTAATCGTTATTAGCTGCTGCGTCATTTCCGACTCTGGAAAATGACAACACGGAAGTAAACAAAGAAGCACGTCGCACAGTTTCAAAAGCAGAGAGGTATGAACAATCATTTGGGACATTAATGTTCATTTTATAAGACCTTTTTTTGCATGCATAGTTTCGGTAATAACAAGTCGGTAGTCGGTGATGTTTTCATAGCAAACCTGGAAAGTAACGATAGTGCACTTTGACAGTTAAAAACAATTACGCCAAGCTAACAGGCTAGCTTCCTAAGCTAACACTCGGGCTGGGGAACTCTGATGCACCAAACCTCGAGACAGCTTCAACTAACTACGTTGTTGTACCAAATCGTGAGTTTAGAATGATAAGGTTCTGTCTCCGTTTAGAATTATAAGGTTCTATCTCCGTTTAGAATGATAAGGTACTTCTATCTCCGTTTAGAATGATAAGGTTCTATCTCCGTTTAGAATGATACGGTTCTATCTCCGTTTAGAATGAGAAGGTTCTATCTCCGTTTAGAATGAGAAGGTTCTATCTCCGTTTAGAATGATAAGGTTCTATCTCCGTTTAGAATGATAAGGTTCTATCTCCGTTTAGAATGATAAGGTTCTATCTCCGTTTAGAATGATAAGGTTCTATCTCCGTTTAGAATGATAAGGTTCTATCTCCGTTTAGAATGATAAGGTTCTATCTCCGTTTAGAATGAGAAGGTTCTATCTCCGTTTAGGGTAGTTCAGAGATATTGAGCGTCAACGTTTTTACATTCCATTATGTTTTGTGAGATGGAACCTTTGTATTTTATTAATTACTAACTCAAAAATTTAAACATTTTAAAAATAACACCACACAGGCATTAATAAACACCTAATGGATCAGATTATGTAAAAAAATAAATTTTGACCAAATATGGAGACCTTCACGAATTGTGGTTCTGTAGACCGCCGTGTGGACTGCGGGTGAACAGAGGACCGGCTGAAGTCAGAATCCCCATAATAAACGTGTGTTCATCCCCGTGTCAGAAATGAACGGTCAAGCCGACATGGAGGTAGATTACAAGAGGAAGTACAAAAACCTGAAACGCAAATTGAAATTTCTGGTTTATGTGAGTATTCTAATGTTGTCTCTCAATCCCTAGTAAGGACCGCTACAGTATTTTCCACAACACAAATCTTATAGTATTGAATTTGTGTGTTGTGTTCTCTTCTTGTCTGTTCAGGAGCAGGAATGCTTTCAGGAAGAACTTAGAAAATCTCAGAGAAAGCTGCTTAAAGTTTCCAGAGACAAAAGGTGGGTATGAATGGGGAAATGCTTCATTTAGAATAACATCTTGTCATCCATGATGTAGGCTAACATAATGACATTATGTTCCTGGCTAACCTGGTAAGGATGGCTTGAGACTAGCGTATATCATCTTTAGGGTTAACAGTGACTCTATCCGTTGATTTCCCGTGCAGCTTTCTGCTCGACAGACTGTTACAATATGAGAGGGTGGACGAGGACTCTTCAGGTAAACTACCCCAAAGTCCTTAGTAGCTATCCCAAGTCTCAAGTGTAAATAGTGTTCATGTACTGATACTCTGATCCCTGTTTTATGTCGCAGACTCAGATGCTACAGCATCCTCTGAGAACAGTGAAGGAGAGGGACACAGGGATAGGGAAAGAGAGAGAGATGGAGGAAAGAAGTGAGTTTGACACACAGCATTCCAATATTATATGACAATAAAACGTGTTGAATTGTTTTTATTATATGCCATCATTCTCTAACCCCCCCACCCCTCTCTATTGCTTAGGAGAAGGAGTAGTCCTGGTGTTACCCTTCCTTCATCCTCATCCCCTCATCTTTCCCTCCTTTCACGCCCTGGAGTGAACTCCCTTCAGTCTGCAGGCACTACACCCTACCTCAACACGGTGAGTTATTATTGTTTCTGCTACAGATATCAATCAGTACGATCAATAACAGTAACATCATTGAATGTTGCCATTATCATTTCCAATTTACATAAGATAATCACTGTTTTAATTTGCCATTTGATTATTCTTTTATGCTTTCATTTGTTAATTTTTTGCATCTTATTCATATACTTTCTCTTCTTTTTCTGTGTTTTTTTTCTGTCTATACTTTTTTCATTGTATTGCTGTATTTGTACACTTTGTTTTGTGTGTGTTTATGTGTGTTTTTGTTATTGGCATTGGTGTGTCTGTTTCTTTGTCTGTGTGTGTGCGTTCGTGTGTGTGTATCATTCGTGTGTGTGCGCGTTCGTGTGTGTGTGTGTGTGTGTGTGTGTGTGTGTGTGTGTGTGGTAAATTGTCACATGGGGCCTGTGTGTGTGTGGTGGGTAGTTGCCCTTCCCACCGGAGTATTTGGCTCCCCCAGCTGAGCGAATGAAGAAAGAGAGAAAGACAAAGACGCCCAAACACAGGAAAGAGACGTCGGGGAAGGTGAGAGAGAGAGGTGGGGGGGCCACACAGACAGGTCAGAGGTCATACATTACATAGGTCTTGAGGACTTAGACTTAGAGGATACAGTATCATTGCAGTGCTCAGGTCAGGTCAGGTGTATAGGTAAGTCTATACTCTATGTTACATATTGCCCAATGGATTGTTTTCATATTTCTTATAATTCATTAAAATATTATTTTGTATACCTTATCTATCCTTTCTCTTTCTCCATATTATGTCACACATTTCCCAAACAACTCCTCCTACTCCACCTATATTAAACCTCAAAACACCACTTCTCCCCCATCGTCTGCTATTTCTTTTCTTTCTTTTCTCCCTTTCATCCCTCTCTTCTTCATCCCTCTCTTTCTCCATACCTCTATCCCCTTCTTCTCTCACTTTTCTCATCCCTCCCTTCTCGACTGCCTTCTCCTTCTGTCCTTCCCCCATTTCTCATTCCTCATCCCTCTCTTTCTCCATACCTCTATCCCCTTCTTCTCTCACTTTTTTCATCCCTCCCTCCTTCTCCTGTCCTTCCCGTTTCTCATCCCTCTCATTCTGCTGCTCTCCTCTTCAGGTGGTGGCCCCCCTGGCGCCCCCCCCCGCGGCCAGCGCCCCGTTCAGCTGGGTGCCGAGGCAGATGCTGAGCGGCGACGCTGCGGAGGAAGAGGGGGAGAGCGACGGAGACAGCGACAGAGGAGACGAGGAGAGGGGGGAGGACGAAGCTGAACTGGTTATAGATATCCCCAACGAGTGATTCTGGCGTGTGTGTGTGTGTGGGGGGGGGGGGCACGCCCAACTCCTCCCATTATGTGAAACGGTGTGCCAAGCTCCCCCCAGTGGACTCTGATTGTTACTGCAATATCACTCTCAAAACAATAACCCTGATTGTGATAATTTTTCCAATAATGTCACCATCAAGTGGAATGTGACCGGGGACAAACGAAAGTTCAGCGTTGCAAAACTGACATGAAAATGGAAATGTTTTGGCTGCTAAAAGGAACTGCGCAGACAGGTTCGATTTATTTTCCAAAATAATTTGCTTGTATATGTACTGGTCACAAGTTAACCATGACCACGTATTTCATCATTTATTGTTATTTGATTGCATTTTTACTGTTATCACGAAAGTCATGGAAGACAAAAGGTTGAAGACAGACAGCTTCTGCCATGCAATTATGTTGCCTAGTACTTTTTGTACAAAACTGTCTGTAAATGAGGATTTGTTTTCTGTTGCTAATGGAGTTCCTGTCTTTTGTACCCATGATGACCTGAAATCACATTAAAGTGGTAACATTTCAGCTGAAGGCCTACTGGAGCCAACTAGTTTCACTCATTGTATGTTGTATGTTGTATGTTGTCTTCTGCTCAGACAGACAACAGGCACTACGGACTGTTAGGGGTTAGGGTTAGGGGTCAGGGTTAGGAACCTTGTTTGGGTACCTCTGTGTGTGTAGTACACCCGTGTACCTCAGATAGCCTTTCATTCAAAGCAGTAGTTGTTTGAGAAGTGTGTATGTGTGTTTATATGTAACCCTGAACAAGATAACATACCATTCCACCATACCATTCCACCATGTGGTTAGGGGTCAGGGTTAGGAACCTTGTTTGGGTACCTCTGTGTGTGTAGTACACCTGTGTACCTCAGATAGCCTTTCATTCAAAGCAGTAGTTGTTTGAGAAGTGTGTATGTGTTTATATGTAACCCTGAACAAGATAACATACCATTCCACCATTCCAACTCTCCAGAGGACATATTTTGCCTGGAGACAAAAGGCTTTCAATCTGACTTTTTTTGTTTTTTGCATTCAGTGCTCCGTCCAAAACCACACACCCTAAAGCCCTCAGAGAGCAGCAGCAGCAGCAGTCAGTCATTCAATGTGTCAGGAATGCATTTCATTATCAACACGCTAATAGCAGTTGCAAGAGAATGTAGAAAGGTACTGCATGACAATTATCTGAACACTGATTATGCACTGAAAAAGGCTCCTAAAGACTGTAACTGTTAAAGCTTACACATATCAAGATATTGGTCTCACAGATCTTCATTGAAATGTAATTAAATAACATTTGCATGAATTCCCATATAAGCGTTGTCTGTCAATCGCAAGGATACACTATGGACTGATTCTAGTCACAAATCCTTGCCATCAGCATGACAACAAACAAACAGTGTTAGAGGTCATAAGGTGAAGAGGAAATTAACTTGTTTCCTAAGCACTCTCCTCTCTTGAAATCTCATAGACTGGGTTGTAATTATTATTATTATTATTATTATTATTATTATTATTATTATTATTGATTTGTTAAGAACACTCCAGAAACACCTTCATTTCCTGAACAGGAAACATGTCTCGACCGGCTTGTTATGAAATGGTGAGACAGCACTGTGTCACACTGTGGGTAGAGACCGCAGAAATGTGATATACAAATTGGGATTAGTGTTGACTACTGTTACCTCATAGGGAGTGGTAGATGGTAGATACTGTATATCAGAGTGGGATACACAGGTTAGGATAAGAGTGACCACTGATCCTTTACCGACCCCCAAATCAGAGAGGATGTTATTCTGTCTATCCTAGATTCTGGAACCTTCTGCTGGATATACTATTTCACCCAAGATCACCTCTGTGTAACATGGCTTGTGCCGCGTGACTGTACTCAATTACATGCCTAAGCATTGGGCTTAACACTATGAGGAGTCAGCAGAGGTTGTTGTTTTAACCAGAATAATTAACTATTGAGCTCGCTAATCAAGCAGCCAACCCCTTGCAAAAAAGTGCATTGTTTGAGAATGCAGACTTACAGGTAATTGGCATTGCTCTTTGGGCGTGGGTTTGGTTTGTGTGCTTAACAGCCAAACAGAGGTAGAGGTGTAACTAGAGAGAAAGAGAGAGAGAGAAGGAAGGAGGGAGGGAGGGTGAAACAGAGGTGTAGCCAGAGAGAGAGAGAGAGAGCGTGAGTGAGTGAGTGAGGGAGGGACAGAGGGAGAGAGAGGTTGTCAGGGAGGGGAGAGAAGAGAAACAGAGTGGTAAGCAAGATTCTGCTTGTGCAACCCACACAGAACTGCACACATTCAACAACCCAAAAAAAAAGAAAAAGAAGGACAGGCATGGGTGGGGACGTGGTGGAGGAGAGAGCATATTAAAAAACAAACAAAAACGAGAGAGAGAGCGACAGAGATTTGCCAAGCCACAGCCACCAGCCACCATTCTTATCATCTGTGGATACGGAAAGAAAAAAACCCTCTGGATAATTTATTAGGCTGCTCTCTGTGTGGGAGTTGTGCTGGGTGCTGAGCTCACCACCACCACCACCATGCTGTGTCCTGCTGCTGTCAGTGCTGCGGCTGCTGCTGCCTGGCTCCCCCTGGCACTGCTGCTTAGCCTGGGCCTGTCTCTCTCGGCCGAGGGGGATAAAGACCCAGGGTTCTCCCGCTGCGGCCACAGCTTCTACAGACAGACCCCGCCGCGGGGCCTCTCCGCAGCAGGGGGGCTGATCTCCCTCTGTCACGGGCAGCTGGCCCCCGGGGGACGGTCGTTCGCCACCCTCTACAGCCCGACCTGTGACACAGCTGTCTACTTTGCCTTCCATCTCAGCCACGGATGGAGGGAGAAGAGAGAGGGGGAGGGGGAGGAGGAGGAGGAGGAGGTGGTAAGGACCACCATTCTGTGTTGTCATTGTTATGTCAAATTGGGTTGTGTATGTCATATATTGTAATGTCTTGAGTTTAAGGGACATGTTATACTAGTTTATACATTTTCAGCACAGGCCAACAGTTTCAGTAGCAGATACTGTACAGCAGATAGTAGTAGAAAAACACTTTTGTTCCTCTAATAGGTTGTGACTGGTTTTCTTTGTCATGATACTGTACATGATAGTTAAAGGGGAATCATGCCATTCAAAAGCTGGCAAATGACTCATGGAATAGAAGTTCCATGAATTCAATTCAACTTTATTCGCCATGTGCAGTGCACTAGGAACATGATTTGGTATTCTACCATGCTAAACAAGCTACAGTACATACAACAACAAGACGACAACACGACAATACTCAAGACAAAATATACAGTACCAATATGAGTGGATATTATGAATAAATACTGTACAACTAAGTGCAAGAACATGTTAAGTGCAAGGTGCAATGATCAGGAGTTATTGAGAAGGGCTATGGCTTTGGGGAAGAAACTGTTCAAGTGGCGTGATGTTTTTGTCCTGGTGGACAGTAAGTTACAGTATAACTTACAAACATTGAAACTATAACTGTTGAATATTGGACTGGGATCAGGCACTCCTTCAATCTGAAGTAGATGTTTCACAATTCATGCTAGTGAAAAACAGTAATTAGAATGATTCATACTATGACTCCTGGGTAAATGAGATTCTCTCTATCATGCTCTATTCACCAGCTGTATTAATATTGCATTATGTTATCATTGGTAATGTTTTATGAATATCGATATTGTGATATAATGCACTGAATTCAAGTGTTGACCCCAGCCTTGATACATGAAATTAACACTTTGCATTCTATACTTCTCTTCTTCCAGACAGAGAAGGACGAAGACTCCCAGAGGGGGGTCCCTCAAGTGTTGACCCCCGCCTTGCTCAGACAGGACACAGACAAACCCCAACCCCACCCCCCCCCTGTTGATTCCCCTCTAGCCCTGTGGGACTCCTTGGTCACAGAGCTTGTTCAGAACAGCGCCCTGCCCCAGTGTCACTCTGTAGGGGGCGATCTCTACATCCTGACAGGGACAACAGGGGTAGCAGGGAGGGAGGAGGGTGAGGGTGGGGATGGGGAGTGTGAGCCTGGGGTGTTGTGGTCTGCAGTGTGCTGTGCAGGCCCTGAGGAGGGGGAGAGTGGTGGGTTCAGTGTGGGGCTAGTCAGAGAGACAGGGGAAGGGGAGAGGGTAGTGAGTGTGAAGGACCTCGAGGAGGTGGTTGGAGTCGCAGAGCTGTTCTTAGGTGGGTGTAAGAGTGCAGATGGGGAGGGAGAGGGAGACATAGTGACGCTGATGAGCGAGGCCTTGGTTGGAATGATAGAAAAGCAACAGAGCACAGATGCAACAGCAGATATTACTGAGGAAGCTTTGGATGAGACTTCTGGTAGTCTCAGCACAGATGAACAAATCACTGACGAACAGGTGGCTGTTGATGCCATGCCAGAAGAAGAAGTACTGACACAGGAAATGACATCAGAAAGCCCTGGTGGCGAAGAGCAGAGAAGTACAGAACCTCTCACCACCAGCTCCTCAGATGACAACGAGACACTGGCGTTAACAGAGTCTGACACAGAGTCGAGCAGCAGTCTGCTCTACCTCATCTCCTCCTCCATCTCTCTCCTCACCGCCCCACTTCGACCCGTAGTCTCCACCATCACCCAGATCCCTGGACAGGTAAACATTTGGTTATTGGAAACATTCCCTGTCTTGTTCTGTCAATGTTCTGCATTGTCTTTTTTGTGAGCTGGCAATATAGACTTTTCTTCTTCTTCCCAAAATCTTCTTCTTTTGATTTAGGTGACGTACGTCCTCCAGGAGGACCTCTGGGTGCTCTCCGCTCTGCCTGGAGACACCTTCTCCCTGTTCCACAACATGGTGTCTGACCTAGCCTCTGGGATAGGCTCAGTCAAAGGTCTGCTGGTCGGTGTGGGGGAGATGGGCTTCTCTGGCCTGTACTCGTGCACCTACCCGATGGTAGAGGCCCTGCTCTGCAGCTGCCAGACAGGGGTCACAGGCGTGGGGACTCTGGCCTGGGACGGGGTGGGCATATTGGGGGGGATAGTGGACAACACCTGGTCGGTTTCCCAGTTCTTCGGGGGGCGGTTGTGGAGGCAGGGCGAGGGGTATCTGGAGGCGGTGGTTTCGGAGATGGGGGGGCAGGTTCAGGCTGTCGGCGGGGGGCTCGGAATGCTGATGTGGAGGGTGGGGAGCGGGGTGGGGAACGTGGTGATGATGGCTGGGGGGCTGGTCGTTGGGAGCGTGGAGATGGTCGTAGGAACAGTGAAGGAGGTCTTTGGGCAGGACTGATTTGGGTGTATAGAGATGGCCAACATGAAGTATCAGGGCTCTCAAGTCTCACGCATTGGGCGTGAGACAAGGTGTGGCGTGTGAGCGTGTGAACAGGTTGAAATGCGTGTGTCTCACGCCCAATGCGTGAGACTTGAGAGCCCTGAAGTATGTTTTATGAAACACTGATGTTTTTTTTTTGTCATTTGCGCATGTGCCAGCTGTAAACAAAAAAAAACTACAACAATTCTATTGTTGTGATGAATAGAACACTGTCCCTATCTGTACTGTCTCCCACACAAGCATGGATAGAGGCACGACACATATCTCTCAGTTTCGGGGTTACAGTTTCCTAAGGTAGACTTCTCCTCTAGCAAGATAAGTAGTTGTAATAGTCAGCTGTGTCACATTTACATCCAATAATAACAAACGCTTCCATAAACAGTCTGGGCTGGCCATTTTAACTATTACATAACAGTACTGTTTTTTCCTCACGATTTTGGTGAGGGGAAGAAAAGGGTTTGTGTTAAAATGTTTAATTTGTTAAAATATGTTGTAAATAATATGGTTTGTTTGAGCCTATGACTATGTATGCTTACTTGATTAAAATATGATAACATGTAAACCATTTTGTGCATTTGTCAGACATTAATGCAAAATCACCACACTTTTGATGTCTCATTTTGAGTGTGTGTATAAGATCGTCATCAAATGTATTTTTTTTACTTTGGAACACTGGCACAACAAAGGTAGAAATAGACATACAAGACCTAACACGCTGTACAACAATATATGTGGAAAAACAGACTATTTCAACAGAGGGAATGGATGATCTCTTAGAAATGTTTTTTACACACAAGAGAGGAGATGTTTTCAGACTCCAGCCTTGTTAGAATTAAACAGATCCGGTTCTTTTGTCGACTGCACCAAGAAAGAGGAGAGAAGTTCTCTAATGCAGAATTTGTATATTTATTGAAAATCACACAGAGTACAGAGATGCATCAGCTGGACCTAACTCCTGAGGCGGTCCCAGGAGACAAGGTTGTTCACTTCAGATTTGACATGATATTATATACGTTTAGAAAACACAGAGTCCTTCCCCTTTTTGGCCACTATGAGGTAATACCTAATGGTCTAAAACTATGAATTGAGTGATGTCTTGTGTTTGACGTGAGAGCTGAGAAAGGAGTATCCTGCTGCACCTGGCTTGAAGGCCAAACAGACAGTCCCAGACAGACAGTAACTCCCTAATACCTTATCATTGGTCTTGTGTAGGGTACCCAGGGGCGGACTGGGATCAAAAAATAGCCCTGGCATTTGCGACACAACAGCCCTATTTCCAAACGCAACACGCAACACGGATTGTTAACATAAAAAGTCAGAGGACAGATGCCAAATTACTGTCGTGTATTCTTATTGATTATGAATCAAAGAACAGTTAGTTTAAGACAATTTAATCAGTTACAGGCAGATTCATACATTACATGCGTTCTCCATGGACCTCGGGTGGGAAGAGAGCGCTCTCTCTGTCTCTCTCCCCGTTCCCCTCCAGAGGGGAGGGGCCAGCGTGCATGTGTGTCCCTGCCCAACCCCCAAAGGTCTCTGTTGGTCATCTGGTTGCCATAGAACCCTCACCGTTAGAGGGCATCATGTCCCCGCATGCCCTGGTATGTGTGTGTGTTCAAAACATACTACATATTCATACATAGATCATACATACTACAGAAATATACGACACATCCCCCCTCGGACCACCCAGAGGGTGTTCCGAAACTAAACTACCATAAAACAAAAACAAAAACACAAAACCCCACAAAACATCCCCCAAAATTTTTTTTTTTTTTTTTTTTTTCAAATAAAATTAAAAATTAAAAAATAAACAACAACAGACAGAAAAACTACACCAACACACAACACAAGAAGCACAATAACACAGACCAACCCAGGACCAGTATTAGGAACCAAAGATATCATAAACAAAAAATAGAAAACAACCAATAATAAAAAGAATTTTGAAAATAACAATCACAATTAAACTAAACACAGTTCATCATGCACAAATCAATACAGAAACTTCCAACGACCGATGTTTTCTTTGTCCTTGAAGCGTCAGGGTCAGAGGTTACTAGCACTTGTACCCAGTTGGAGAACAGCCTTTACCGCTGTCTCAGATTGAAAACACTTTCATAGTCAGCAGCTTCCATTTTCGTTGCGCTAGGAACAGAACCTCTTTCCTATCTTTGCATAACCACTACATCACTTCTCAACTGACATCAATCCCATACGATATAGAAATAAACAAACAATACACAAATAATGACATTCAGTTATCATAACACATAATTCTCCAACAGTAAGCATAGGACAAAGGGAATGCATTAATGCATAGATCTTCACCTCAGGTGAGGACTAGTCTTCTGAAAAGTTCATTAACATGGACTGAGTGACTGATTTTCCAAAAACAGTCAATGAGGCCCTGTCTCCTAAGAAAGTCAAAAATCATGTCTGCTATAATAGGTGCTCCTGTCTTAGCAAAATAAGTTTCCCATGCCCCTAAGACCGTTTCCAGCCATGCTATCATCTGCTGTCCATTCCCGTCGTTCCCTTTGATCTGCTGCTTCACTACCCTATTCATAGTCTTTAATCTTTTCCTAACTGGTCGTCGTCCGTCAGTGTCATTGAGGTTAAGGCAGCCGCCTGGTCCCCTCCCACGCTGATCAAGGTCTGGGGAGTCGCCCTCAGCATCATCTGAAGCATGGTGCAGGCACTCGCCAGCATCCCCAGTAGCACAGGTGTCCAGGCTTTGGACACTCCCAGGCTGGACCTCCAGACTGTCAGCACTCTCTGCTTCGTTGGTTTCTGGTTCATTGGCATCTGGACAGCTTTCCACTGTCCCCTCGGTTTCAGGCACTGCCGGTAATGTCACTGGCTGTAACACTGGCATTGCCACTGGCTCTGGCAACACCACAGCATCTCCTCGTAGCTCCTCCTTCTCAGGTTCTCTGGGGACCTCGGCACCTGTTGGCACAACATCCTGCCTACTCTGTACATCCACCCCCCTGTCCACCACCCGTGGCCCTATTGGGGTAGGGATATGCCCAAACACCACTGGTGTACCCACTCTGATGTTGTTTCTCCAACAGACCCCACATTGACCTAAAGCATGGTCAATCTGTTCCATCAAATATGGACTCCAAAACCCATATTTCTTGGTGATCTTGCGTCTTACCTCCCCCCTAGCCACATGTGCTAATCCATGAGCTTCCTGTATTAACATGCCTAATAAATCTGAGGGTGCTACAACCAACCCCTCATGATTCCTCCATAGACCTGTGTCATCCTGACTTGCCCCCCTTGCTAGCCAAACGCTCTTGTCTAACGTAGTTACTCTACTCTGTAACATCAATAAATCCTCAAGTGTGACCATGCCCTGTAATTGCTTTTCATGTGTGACCAGAAGACCCTTACCTGCCTTGTCTGCTCCTGTAATGGCTTTGGCTGCATCCTCTGCAGCCCTGTTACCTTGTGTGACATGTGATGAGTCAGACCTGTGTGTGGCACACTTCACTATGGCTAATTCCTTTGGCTTCATCATGGCTTGTAACAGCTTCATGATCTGTGCGTGATGCTGTATAGGCGTACCATCAGTTCTCTTAAAACCCCGCCCCCTCCATACAGCTCCATTAAAATGACAAACATTATGTGCATAGGCAGAGTCGGTGTACACTGTCACTCTCCGTCCGGTTCCCAAGTTGCATGCTTCTGTGAGGGCAATCAATTCAGCCAACTGAGCCGAGCAAGGCTGAGGAACTGCCTCAGCCTGTTCTACAATAAACTTTGAATTTTGTGCTTTAACTAAGGAATACCCAGCGCACAAAGTTTCTCCTACCCCGTAACAAGACCCATCAACCCAATATTCTATATCAGCTCCCTTTAAAGGCAAAGCTTGTAGGTCTGTTCTATGCTTAATCACTCTGGCTGTCGATGGAACCTGAGCACCGGATGGCATCGTCCCCTGACAGCCGTCAGGTGTGCATTTTACTGTACAGTTCAATTGGCATAGAGCATCTCTCCCTAGCAGCCCTGTTGGCGTGTGTTCTGACACAAGTGTTGACAGAGTTGCTCTCTGTCCCTTGTACTCTAAGTCTACAAGCTCAGTTGTAGGAATCAGCTGTTTAATTCCCTCAAATCCGATTGTCTTCACATATTCTCTAGACATAGGGAGGTGCGTGGCGCCTTCAGGCTTCTGTGTCACCACCAGCTGGCACCTCCCACTCGGATCTTCCGGGCACCCCTATAGGCCAGCTGCTGGGCCTCCGTAAGGGTTCATCACTCCTGGAGCAGGTGTAGTAGGGGGCCAATATCCTCCTCCTTGGCTCCCCCCTGCGCCCCCCTGGGGCCTGTTGCAGCAGGCACAGGCTAGATGTCCATTCTGGTCGCATTGGCATGGTTCTAGCATCTCCTTCCCTGCTGCTGTCCATCCCCCTGGTGGTGGTCCTTGGCCAGGCTGTGTGTACATCTGGCATGGAACCGCTTGCACCCCTGGTGGCCCTTGTGGGTATGGATACCCCCCTTGTGGCCCCTGTGGGTAGGACTGGTAAGTAGCAGGATACCCCCCTTGTGGCCCCTGTGAGTAGGACTGGTAAGTAGCAGTCTGCACTCCAGGTGGCTGTTGCTGTGGGGCTAAAGCCTGCACTCCCTCTATGTTCCTCTCGCTTTCAGTCAATTGCAAATGAGTCAATATTCTGAGGGATTCTTCGTCTCGTGCCTTCTGTATCTGAATGTTCTTTCGATATAACTCAACTTGATGAGCTACGTGGTCTATATAAACAGCTTTGTTCATGTGTCGTAGCCCCACCACTTCTGCTAGCTTATCCTTAACTGGGGTAGGAAGCCCTTCTTGTATTTTTTCCCTGATTATGGATTTTTCTAAGGGGTTATCTTCAGCGTCTTTCCCTGTCACACTTCTCCATTGAGAGTGCATACGGGCAACATAACCCCTAGGATTCTCATCCCCCCCCAGTGGCTTCACAATGATATTGTCTGGGTGAATGTGAGTAGGGTAGGTCTCTCTGATTGCTTTCCACAGCCTGCCTCTGTTTGCTGCGAAGAGCTCTGGATCATAAACTGATGTATTGATATATCTATGAAGTCCTGCCTTCATCAATATTTCCTGCATTGTATCCAATCCTGCAATAAAAGCTAAGAGTCTTTTCAGGTCTCCCATCGCGGCCTGCGTTCCTGTCAGTATCACGTCGACCTCTCGCGTCCACGAATGTCCTCCCTCTTGAAGAACTGGGAGTTTCTCGATCACTTCAGACAAATCTGTATGATGCCACGGATGATATTCCATCTTGTTACCCCGAATCAGCACTGGACAGTTCTTTAATGTATTTGATGACATTCGGTGACAATCTCCCTCTTTCTCCGGGCGTCTTCTCCCACCTTTCCTTTCGGCTGTGGCTATCATCTTCCTGACCTGCGCGTTGTAGCCTCCATCTGCATTGTCGTCATCACTTGAGTCTTCACTGCCATCTTCGCTGTCATCTTCCTCGTCACTCCTGTCGTCCCCTTTTCCCCTTGGCTCCTTCTTCTTCTTCTGGGAATGATCCTCCAGTGCCTTAGCATATGGAGGGGGACTGGAGGCAGAACACAGGTCTAGGGATGAAATGTTCAGTTTCTGTTCCAGTGTCCTGGCCAATTCTTTTTTCTTTTCCGGTTCCATCTGAGCTATTTTCTGTCCCTCTACCTTAAATAGATCTAAAATAGCTAACTCTAACTTGCGTTTCTCTGATCTAATCTTTCCTCTTTGATGTGCTTTGTGCCCATTGATAAGTATCTCCAATGTTGCAATTAATTGTAAATTAATGCTGCCCTCTTTCGGCCACGGCTGTTCAATGTATGCCCAACGGCTATTCCATTTCGTAGACATTTTGCTAATTTCCCTAACAAGAGGATTCATTTTTTCCACTACAGCCATAGGGGATAACGTAGCCAACATTCCACGATGTTCACTAATATCTTTTAACAGCTTCGTGGAATTCGACCCCATTCTACTTTGCTCAATATGCTGACAATATTCTATATTAGATAAGGTGTACGCTTCTTACAACCCACCTTATTTTGTCTTGTTTGCTAAACAAATGCTAGTCCAATATAACTGTATTGACCATCCCCACAAAAACCCTGCAACTTCAGAATAACAGACTTGCCTCTTGTGTATGTCAGTGCAGTATTAACTTAAATCTAATAGCTGTGTAAGTACTTTATACTTAAATGTGTTTCCTAATTGTTTATGAATGTGTCACTTAATTACTCATTCAATACTAATTACAGTTCTGGTCAACACAATTATTAAATCACAAAAGCTGGTCACACCTAAGTATTCACTGATCCACAAAAACCCTTTTACTGCTCAACTATCAAATATGTACTATTCTGCTATTCTTAATCAAAAACTGTGAAAAAGAACTTAACTTGAAATAAAAAATGTAAATTACAAATATTAATTATAACCTGTAAAGAAATCGACTTGTTATTTGGAAAAGAATGAATGATTAATTATTAATTACACACTTAAAGAAATCGACTTGTCATTTGGAAGGAATAAAATGATTAATTATTCATTACAATCTGTAAGGGAATCGACTTGTTATTTGAAAGGAACAAAATGATCAATTATCAATTACAATCTGTAAGGAAATCGACCTGCTACTCGGAAGGAATGCACAATCAACTAGACTTAGTCATTTACACTTCATTGATGTAATCCTGTAAAAGAAAACGTCATCCCTAGACCACTATAAACCAATGGATCAAAGTTTTGTGAAAACTGAAAATGAAATAATCTGAATAATTAATTCAATCAATTTGTAATTACTTAAATTAATTGAAGTAACCATCCATTCATTATTGTAAAAGACTATTTCGTCGACCTCAGGCGGATGCACTGATAGAGGACCAGTGTTCCAAAGTGTCTTATCGTATTCCGTCCACTGGAGGGCGGCAAACGATTAAAAATGTCTTATAGTGTTTCATCCACTAGAGGGCAGTAAACAATTAAAAACGTCCTATCTTGTTTCGACCAGTAGAGGCCGCCACACCGAAAATGTCTTACAGAATGACTATATCTTACCTAAAACTCACAATCTATCTTTTTTACTTTTACAATCTATACATAAATCAATTGTTAAGTGAAAGGAATGAATGATTAGTTAGAATTATTCACTATATCATCATATACATTGATTTAAAACTTATGGAATCAATCAATTGTTTTGGGAAACAGAAAATGAATGATCTGAATAATTAATTCAATCAATTTGTAATTAATTAAATTAATTAAATTAATGTAATACATTACAATCATTTATAACCATCTATTTATTAATGTATCGGACTGTTTCATCGACCTCAGCTGTATCTCCCTGAGGATTTAGTGTTTTAAAATGTATTGTCGTATTTCGTCCAGCAGGCGGCGCCAAGTAACCGACTTGCGTATCGATTGCGCATGCGCCAGCGCCTCCGTGTAAAAATGGAGTAGGGGAAGGAGGGGCTAGTCTTTGTCCTTCTGGGGGAAAAACCCGCTGTGGACTCCCAGATCAATCTTTACAACATAACATTGCTTAAACTTTAAACTACTTTAAAATACCCCGATGATCAATTCACTATCTTTCTATCTTTGAATCACTACAATCTATGTAATGCAACAATCACACGCAACGTGTCTGTATGTTTGAACAACAGGAGAAGAAGGAGGAGAGGGAGGGGCTAGTCTTTGTCCTTCTCTGTGGGGAAACCCCCGCGTGTTTGTAGCCTGCTTTAAAACAATCTCTTTAACACAACTTGTTTTCATAAACGATTACTTTTCACGACACCGCAATATCAAGATTATTTTTCAATCCAGTTTAACTATTATTTATCTCATTCAAATATTCTACGTTCACGTTTCCCTCATAAAAATGGCGTCTAAGAATAGACTCTCTGACACACTGCAAATGGCGTCTAAATGCAAATGGCGTCTAAACTCCGCTGAAAGTACACTGCAACACAATGGCGTCCTTCCAAACAGACAAAAGAGCCTCACATGTTCTCCACTGCTACAATATAAAACAGACTACCGAGTCCACCCACACTCCAACACATAAACACAACCTCACCGAATTTTACACAGACACACACGATATTCCAATACCGTACAAACAAACCTTACCATCAAACACTATATTTTACAAAAAACGGGCTTCCAAGTCCGGCTCTCACCACCCACCCATCAAAGATTATGAAAAGTTTGCTTCTATTCCAACAAGATTACCGTTACACAGATTCTTTTGACTATAACTTATCTGAGATTTACAGCCTATTTTAAACACACCAATCGACTAGAGAGAGATTTCTGCAGAAAATCTACCTTCTTCGTCGAATTGAAGAGTCCGCACAATACTGTAAATTAAGTTATATTATCTCCGTCGCTTGCTCGCCATTACTGTCGTGTATTCTTATTGATTATGAATCAAAGAACAGTTAGTTTAAGACAATTTAATCAGTTACAGGCAGATTCATACATTACATGCGTTCTCCATGGACCTCGGGTGGGAAGAGAGCGCTCTCTCTGTCTCTCTCCCCGTTCCCCTCCAGAGGGGAGGGGCCAGCGTGCATGTGTGTCCCTGCCCAACCCCCAAAGGTCTCTGTTGGTCATCTGGTTGCCATAGAACCCTCACCGTTAGAGGGCATCATGTCCCCGCATGCCCTGGTATGTGTGTGTGTTCAAAACATACTACATATTCATACATAGATCATACATACTACAGAAATATACGACACTACCGACATGTTTGCTGTAATTATATGTATTATCAGTAGGCAGTCATCTTTTAATAGCCTTTTCACACCGAATGTACTTTTTTGTGCTATTTTCGGCCCAATACATGCGAATTTCGGTGCATTCCTACTTCCAACTACACTTGCTCCCTGCATCCAGTTGTTGCACATTAACTGCATCGCTCTCATCAAATTCCCCCATTCTGAAAATGAAAGCAGTGTAACGTTAACTGCTGTTATAAACGGAATGATGACATGAGGTGCGTGTCCACTGGCGATACAGAGCTGACTACGATAGTTATGGAGATATACTCAGCTGCAGTTCTACATCGTGGAGCTCCGCCCCATAGGGGAGCTCTGCTCCTATTGGTTTACCCCGCTACCTAAAGCTCTGCTCCTATTAGTTTACCCTGCTACCTAAAGCTCTGCTCCTATTGGTTTACATACTCCAGTTCTACATCGTGGAGCTCCGCCCCATAGGGGAGCTCTGCTCCTATTGGTTTAGGGCCCTGGGCATCCGCGATGCAGAACTGCGTCGATGGCCCGGCCGATATAAAATGTTTTGGGCCGCGGTCTGCTGAAATAAGTTATTTTCAATGAAAATCACCAGAGACAAAATTACAAATATATATATATATATATATATATATTTTATATAATACATTCTGAGCGGCCCAGAGTCTCGCGGCCCTCCTGGCATTTGCCAGGCTTGCCCGGTGGCCAGTCCGCCACTGAGGGTACCATACTGATAACGTGCCTATTATAACAGGAAAACTGATAAGATATCTAACTAACTGGTGCTAGGAGAAATGAACAATAAAATCTTTGAAAAAGATATATATCCTAACACCTAATGGTAACACATTTGGAGATTTCATCTCATATTCATAATTCATTTGGTGAATGTGTACTGATTATTACTATTAGGCATGCAATGTATCTCTCTCATCAAACGATTCCTCCAATTTGCACTGGTGGTGTGATGATTAATATCATCATTTATCAGTTGATAATCGGAAAAGGCATTATTCTAGGCCTCCTTGATGTGACTGGCGGATGTGGCTGTGAAGCCGACCAAGGGGGTCCTTCACCACGTTGCATCAGACAAGCGGCTTGTCTTTACGACAGATGACATCGCTCAACGGCACAAAGACTCATGTGGGTGTCTGGATGCTAAACTAAGCTGACGTCTCTTTCTCTCTCATTCAAAGGTAGGAGACACTTTTCAAAGTAATGTTTAGTCACAAACAACGTATTTCTTCAAGGGTTTTGTGCAATTGATAGTCAAAGGCAACTGCTATGAATGGGGAGGAAGCTTGTGCTCTCAGATTGTCAAAACTGTAAACATGTCATGATTAGATTAGCTAGCTAGCCAGTTAGCATACCTGTCTTGGTTAGTTTGACAGGTGACGTCCAGAAGGTTTTTGTAGCACTTTGCAGCCAAAAAGCAGGAATCATGTTCTCATTGTCAGTGATCTGCTAACCTCTCTCTATGTGAAACTCTTATTTACTTGACCCAATTCGCACTGTTGACATGTAGCTTACCCTAGTGCAAACTGGACCATAACAAACCACATCACAATATGTGATATATGTAACATCCATGTGTGTACTGTTGGTGCAGTACTTCACAAAGGCACCATAACAAACCACATCATCACAATAGCTCTGGCTAACAACCACATGTGTACTACTGTGGCAGTATTGTAGCTACAGCATGCAGCATGTTTTGGCTTTGGAGATTTCCTACAGTTAGGATAACCACCAATGTTACATGATTATGACATCCACACACCATACACAGGGCTCCCACAGGTCCTTGAATTTGAGAAAAAGAAATCAAGGTCTTAAAAGTTTTTGACAATAGACATGGGTCATTGAAAGTGCTTGAATTACCCTCTCTCTCCCTCAAAAAAAAACCACACACAATGAATCACAATATATAGTTTTGCTGTGCTGTGGTAGAGAAGGCAAGAGACCATCTAGTGTTCACACATTCAAGCCTCTCTTTTTAATTGTTGTCTGTGAGCGGATAGTTCCTATTATATCAATTCTCATCTAGATCTGTCTCAAACTATGCCGTGTTGGGTCCTTGAATTTGAGGGAATTGAGTCTTGAAAGTCCTTGAAAGGTGCTTGAATCTGATGTTTCAGAAGGTGTGGGAACCCTGCATACACCCACCCACTCATCATAGCCTAATATCTGTCCTCCAGAGATGGCGTCTCTTTACGTGTCGCCCCATCCCGACGACTTCAGGAGCCTCCTGGCTCTCATCGCTGCAGAGTTCTGCCCCGCTCGCCCCCACACCGTCATAGAGGAACCGCCGGCCACCCTCGCCTCCTCCCGCTCTCGGCCCAGGGTGGTACTGGGCCCTGGGGGGGGTGGTGACGGTGACTCCGTCCTTACCGGAGCCAGTGCTGTGGGCTGGTACCTGGCCTCTCAGGGGAAGAGGACAGGAGCTGGTCCTAAACAGGAGAGTGAAGTGTGGCAGTGGCTCAGCTTTGCTGATAATGAGCTCACCCCTGTGTCCTGTGCTTTGGTCTTCCCACTGCTGGGGGTGATGGGTCTGGACAAGAAGGTGAGTGAGGGGGATCCTTGATACACACACACACAGACACACACACACACACACACACACACACACATACATACTTTTTTCTAATCTCACAACATGAATAGACAATTGTTTTTCTATTGATTTAAATTCTGAAGCTGATTGAGTGTGATTCCGGTTCCGCAGCTCCAGCAGAGTTCCCGGGCAGCGATGTTGCGTGTTCTAAAGGTTCTAGACCAGGCCCTGGAGCCTAGAACCTTCCTGGTCGGAGAGAGCCTCACTCTGGCTGATATCTCCGTGGCAACAGCCGTCCTCCTGCCGTTCAAATACGTGAGACTCGAGTCATCTCTGTCTTGTCGTCGCTTGTCTTGCTTTTCCTCATTCTTGGAGTAGGAGTGAAACTGAAAGTGAAAATGACTTCAGCAGATCGTCAGTTGGTGCCATTGTAGCAAGCAGACTGTCTGGAATCTGTCTTACTCAGGGTATCCGCGGTGTCTTGAAAAGTATTAATTGAAATCAATTTTGGGAAAATCAAGACCCTTAATAAGTATTAAAAAGTCTTATCACGATTTTATGAGGTCTTGAATTTTGTAGGTATTTTTCTGAATTAGACTCTGTCCAAAGAGTCTAAAAGTTCGTGAATTTATTAGTTTTATTAAAAAACAAAGATGAACCGGAATTGTGTTGTATGATAGTGGTCTAGTCTATTGCAAACTAAAACTGTTAAGTTAAAGGTGTCACTGATGTAAACGGTTACAGCTCGAAGTGGCGGTGAGGTCTGGAAAAATATTGACAAGGTCTTTAAAAAGTCTTAGAAAGGTATTGAAATTAACCTCAAGATTCCTGTATATACCCTGTTACTGCACTCTTATTGGTTTGTTTTCATTTGTTTTGACTTCTTCTTCTAGGCCTTGGAGCCGTCAGACAGGAAGGGTCTGACCAACGTCACCAGGTGGTTTGTGACCTGCGTTAACCAGCCCCAGTTTCTGAAGGTTCTGGGGAAATTCTCCCTCTGTGACAAGATGGTGCCAGTCACACCCAAGACCAATACTACAGCTGGTGCTAAACCCACTCCTGCCGGTGCTAAAACCTCTCCTGCTGCTGCTAAAACCTCTCCTGCTCCTGCTGGTGCTGAAACCAGTCCTGCTGCTAACGCTAACACCAACGCCAGTCCTGCTGCTGCTGATGCCAATGATGCCACGGAGGCCAATGGTAAGGGTCCAAGGGTCAGCCCATGTGTTTTAGTGTGTTTAGAGTGACTGGTAATATGCGTTTGTGTTCCTGACGTTCCAAAGGTGATTTCTTAAACCTAAGCTCTAAATCCAAGGACAAGGTACTATCTACAGTTATTGTTCTTCTTAGAATTTGTTGTTTTTTAAGTAATTTTTTCTGAGTGGGGCAGTCCCACTCATATTTTTCATTTTATTGACAGATACAGTGAAGATTTAGAAAGAAAGGATGGGTGAGAAAGAGAGGAGGGATGACATGCAGGATATGTCCCCGGCCGGAATCGAACAGGAGACCCTGCGGTTACATGGTCAACGCTTAACCCGCTACGCCACCTAAGCGCCCCAATTTGTTCTTCTCTTGCAGGCCCACCAAAGACAGAAGCCCAGCTGAAGAAAGATGCGAAGAAGAGAGAGAAGCTGGAGAAGTTCCAACAGAAGAAGGACACGGAGGAGAAGAAGAAGAAACTGGCGCCACAGACGGAGGTACAGAGATGGATGGATGGATGGATGGATGGACTCTGTTTTGTTTTTCAAAATGTTTATTATGGGAGTCAGAATTCATCGTAACACACATGCATTCCTCCTGTCTTCTTCTCTGGCTTCAGAAAAAGGCCAAACCGGAGAAGAAGGAGTTGGGGGTGATCACGTACGACATCCCCACCCCTGCTGGAGAGAAGAAAGGTGAATAACATGGTGGTGGTCCTCTGTGGGCTCAGCTGGTAGCGCATTGTGGCTAACAACGCTTAGGTTGTGGGTTCGATTCCTGCTGGGACCACATATACTGAAAAATTTATGCACTCACTGCAATGTAAGTCGCTTTGGATAAAAGTGTCAGCTGAATGGCATATATATATATTTATATACTGGTAATATATATGTTACGGTACATGTGGGAAAACGGTACATGTGGGAAAACTAGGGTTAGGGTTAGGTGCTACATCGACTTGGTACATGCTGGCATGTCGAACCCTAATCCTAACCCTACCCCTAACCCCTAACCCTAACCGTAGCACCCTAGCACCTAACCCTAACCCTAGTTTTCCCACATGTACCGTATTCCCACATGTACCGTAAGTGGAAGATTGAAATCAAGTGTAATACTGAAACACAACTGTGTACATTTCAAACCTGCAAACTGCGACACTTTAAATGAATGTGCAATAACACTGTGCAATATGACAACCCTAGGGTACATAAGGTTCAGAGATAGGAAATGTTAGAATAGGTATAGCATAGCATAGAGTACAGCACAGTGTTTTATTTGTATAGTATAGTATAGTGGATAGTGTACATAGCCTTTATTTTATGTAAACCAGCTCTTTTCCCTTCTTGTTTTTATTTATTTTTTCCTAGCACCAGGGGAGCCCCCCCGACTAAATTTCGTTGTTCTATACTACTACTTGTTCTATACTACTAGTATACTGTTCTATACTGTACTATATCAATGACAATAAAGACCATTCATTCATTCATTCATTCATATATATATATATACAGGGGTGCACATAACTTTTTGGGGCCAGTGCTCAGAGGAGCACCTAGGGATGCTGCTTGGTGCTCCCCGAGCTCGCGAGTCACGACCCGTCCCACAGGATGGATAAAAAAGGGATACATGGATAACTTATATTAGCAAAACGACATTTATTCATAAATAAAGATGAACGAACAAATTATTGTGTGCAAAACAAAAGAAACAAATGCAAAATCAAATGACTGCTCTTTAAGCATGAAAGTCTGTCAGACTCCTTTAAACACAATGAAATCAACTGACATCTCTTTAAGCACTGCTCTGTTCTGTAAACACTGAAATCAACTTTTCAACAAAAAGTTACAGCCTAAGCATTTATTTATGCTACAAGCTTAATCATCATCATCACTGCTCTCTTGACTGCTGTTATCACTGTCCTCAATTTCAACCATGGTAGAGGATGTTGTAGGCTATCACTTTAAATAGCTCATTATTTTGATTGTGCAACGAAGTCTTTTTTTTTCTTTCTAATAGAATTCCCAACCATATTCCCTGGGTCAGGGGTCTAGGTGCGATAAAGAAGCTGTAAAACAAACGTCTGAACGTTTGAAAGCTTCAGAGAAAAGAAACGTGTCCCTTGGTGTTGTTTTTCCTTTTAGCCACGAGTCGTTTGGGACTGAATTTTCACGTGTCGGCGTGATAACCGTGCGATACGCGATACGCTGAATGAAAGTACGAGTTACGATACTTTCCGAATGTTTTCGTGAGGGGAGTCGCCGTGGTCGTCGTCGGTCGACTGTTGTGATGGATTACTTGTCGGGCCTTCGGCTGAGGGGACGGCAAATAGTTACTTAGTGGGGCTTGCAGTGATGCAGCAGTCAGCAGTCAGCAGTTGGATTTTGAGGAAGTAAATTCCTCTCCCAGCGCTTCCAGCTGTTGGTGCGCAAGAGCGCGTTCATGCGGCTGATCTGCTGCGCAGCATGCATTTTGGCGACGCATGCGCACTGGCGCACCAGTTATGTGCACCCCTGTATATATATATTAACCATGCATCTCCTACTCCACCTCTCTCTGCTACTCCACCTCTCTCTGCTATTGTCTCTCTCAAAGTGTTCTGTGACGGGTGACAGATTGACATGTGCGTTAAGCTCTTCTCTCTCTCCCTCTGCGCCAGACGTCCTGAGCCCCCTCCCAGACGCCTACAGCCCCCAGTACGTGGAGGCGGCCTGGTACTCCTGGTGGGAGAAGCAGGGCTACTTCAAGCCTGAGTATGGGGTGAGACAGCCTATTTTATCTATGCTTGAAGTCAGTGGTGTAGTCTACGTGATACGCAGGACTACGCCGTATACCCACTAGGAAAGGCCAAGGATTTCCATATACCCACTTAAAAATGTGCGAGGATACGTAACAGCGTTTTGTGACAGAACTTTCACTTTCATTCCGTCTGTGTTACGAAGCACTTGACTTTTGGACCATTGGGACTGACTATAGCGTCATATACCATCAAAGGGGGGAGATGCGACATGAAATGTCAAAATGTAGCACAGATCAGCCTTATAACATTTAATTTATATATATATATATATATATATAACGTTAGACAGGGAGCGCATTTTTATTTTTATGGCGTTCCGAAATGAACGATATGAGGCTGGGAGGGAAAAATCACAGTATACCCACTTTTTTTTATAATGTCCTTTTTTCTTCAGCGCAAAGATATCAGTGAGCCGAATCCCCGCGGAGTCTTCATGATGTGTATCCCTCCGCCCAACGTGACCGGATCTCTCCACTTAGGCCACGCCCTAACCAACGCCATCCAGGACTCTCTGACCAGATGGTAAAATTCAAATAATCAATCTGACTTTGAAAGTGATGTCTTTCAAAGTGTTAAGTCCCATGCAGTAGAATTCCCAATACTACTACAATGTTTCTTTAGGGTAGTTCAGAGATATTGAGCGTCAAAGTTTTTACATTCCATTATGTTTTGTGAGATGGAACCTTTGTGTTTTATTAATTACTAACTAAAACATGTCAACATTTTAAAAATAACACCACACAGGCATTAATAAACACCTAATGGATCAGATTATGTAAAAAACTCAATTTTGACAAAAATGGAGATAGAACCTTATAATTCTAACGTCATGGGGATGGTGTTTCCTCCCACAGGCACAGGATGCGAGGGGAGACCACGCTGTGGAACCCGGGCTGTGACCACGCGGGCATCGCCACCCAGGTGGTGGTGGAGAAGAAGCTGATGAGAGAGAGGGGGAAGAGCCGCCACGACCTGGGCAGAGACAGCTTCATCCAGGAGGTCTGGAAGTGGAAGAACGAGTGAGTAGTGGAGAGAGAGAGGGTGATAGAAAGAAAAGAAAGGACTGAAATAAATTACAGTGTATCCGCGGTGTCTTGAAAAGTATTAAAAGTTGATAAATATTTTTTTGAAAAATCAAGACCCTTAAGTATTAAAAAGTCTTATCACGATTTTATGAGGTCTTGAATTTTGTAGGTATTTTTCTGAATTAGACTCTGTCCAAAGAGTTGTAAAAGTTAGTGAATTTATTAGTTTTATTTAAAAAACAAAGATGAACCGGAAATGGTGTTGTATGATAGTGGTCTAGTCTATTGCAAACTAAAACTGTTAAGTTAAAGGTGTCACTGATGTAAACGGTTAAAGGTCTTTAAAAAGTCTTAGAAAGGTATTGAAATGAACCTCAAGATTCCTGTATATACCCTGTAGAAAGAAAAGAAAGGACTGAAATAAATACAAAATAAATTAAAATTCTCTCTGTCTCTCTTGGGCATTAGGAAGGGAGACCGCATCTATCACCAACTGAAGAAGCTCGGATCTTCTCTGGACTGGGACAGAGCCTGCTTCACCATGGACCCTGTGAGTAGTACCGTTAAAGCTGCCAATCAGAAGGGTCATATAACTGCACAGGAACACTCTGACTGTCTCTGAAGATGGGTTATGCGGGGTACACACATAAGGAGTTTTTGGCCGGTTTTGGCACGATTTTCGGATGTCTGAAAACGACAGAAAACGCCCGGTTATCAGATGGATCTTAACATTTTCCTATAACAAAATCCTGGGGTGTGAGGTGTGTTAAGAGTCAATTCTCTTCAATTGTCAATCAACTCTCAACCTGCTCGGAAAATGGGCGTGGGGAACGACAGATTCCAGACTCTAGTCTAGAGTCTCGTTCCCCAAGCCAGAAATCTCGCGTGAACCCATCCTTTTAATATTGCCTTTAAATTACAAAATAATTAAATTAAGATTATATAATGATTAAAGCACTTTGAGCCGCAACGTTTGCAGGAAAAGCGCTATACAAATAAAGTTATTATTATTAAGACGAAGTCAGCTCGCTTCTTGATTGGCGAGCAGGGTTGCCAGATGGGAATGACATTTTCCACCCTAACCACAGTCTAAAACCGCTAATTCCACCAAACAATCTGGCAACCCTATGGTTTCTGGTCGGAAGTATTGAACACATTTCACATTTACGATTGCCGGCCACGCCCATTTTCCGAGCAGGTTGCCGGGAGAGATTGACTCTTAACACACCTCACACCCCAGGATTCTGTTATAGGAAAATGTTAAGATCCATCTGATAACCGGGCGTTTTCTGTTGTTTTCAGACATCCGAAAATCGCTGAAATCGCAGAAAATCCGTATGTGTGTACCCCGCTTTAGTGTCTCTATTGAAAAGGGGAAAAATCTGAGCATGTTGAAGGATAGTCAACTTAATATCTCGGTCCTTATTTTGTATAGAAACTGTCGTATGCAGTCCAGGAGGCGTTCATTCGTCTGCATGAAGACGGAACAATCTACAGGAGCAAGAGGCTGGTCAACTGGTCCTGCACCCTGAACTCTGCCATCTCCGACATAGAGGTGGGTCTAATGCAGTTTCTTTGGGGGGGGGGGGGGGTTTGTTTGTGCAGATAAAACGCTGTTATCTCGAACCCCTTGGCTTGTACCCCTACTCCAGTGTGTCCGTGTTGATAAAGACGTGTGGTCTTGAACGTACCCCTACTCCAGTGTGTCTGTGTTGATAAAGCTGTGTGGTCTTGAACGTACCCGTCTTCCAGTGTGTCTGTGTTGATAAAGCTGTGTGGTCTTGAACGTACCCCTACTCCAGTGTGTCTGTGTTGATGAAGCTGTGTGGTCTTGAACGTACCCCTACTCCTGTGTGTCTGTGTTGATAAAGATGTGTGGTCTTGAACGTACCTGTCTTCCAGTGTGTCTGTGTTAATAAAGCTGTGTGGTCTTGAACGTACCCCTGCTCCAGTGTGTCTGTGTTGATAAAGCTGTGTGGTCTTGAACGTACCCCTGCTCCAGTGTGTCTGTGTTGATAAAGCTGTGTCTTGGTTGTGTTCCAGGTAGATAAGAAGGAGCTGACAGGGAGGACTCTGTTGCCTGTGCCAGGGTACAAGGAGAAGGTGGAGTTTGGAGTCCTGGTCTCCTTCTCCTACAAGATCGAGGGATCAGGTGAGAGAAAGAAAGACAGGATACCTGGGTGGATGTTTTGGTTTGATTACAGAGGGGGGGGGGGGGGTGTCCACTGAATAAAGGTGCCTTTTTTCTGAGTGGGGCAGTCCCACTCATATTTTTCATTTTTATTGACAGTTACAGTGAAGATTTAGACAGGAAGGATGGGTGAGAGAGAGAGGAGGGATGACATGCAGGATATGTCCCCGGCCGGAATTGAACCGGGGACCCTGCGGTTACATGGTCAGCGCTTAACCCGCTACGCCACCTAAGCGCCCCAAGGTGCCTTTTGATGATAATAATAATAATAACCTTTTATTTGTATAGCGCTTTTCCTACAAACGTTGCAGTTCAAAGTGCTCCAATCATTATATAATCATAATTGTACTATTTAGTCATTTAAAGGCAATATTAAAAAGATGGGTTTATAGTCTTGACTTGAAGATATTTGCTGAGGTTGCATCCCTAATGTAAACTGTCAGTGCATTCCACAATCTGGGTGCATAAAATGAGAACGCAGCCTCACCAAATCTCTTCTTTTGCACATGTGGTACACAGAGAAAACCAGCGTCAGAAGACCTGAGAGCTCTATTGGGCTGACATGCTAGCAAAAAGGTCTTTCAGATATTCTGGTGCTGTGCCAGTGAGAGCTTCATAATGAATGAATGAATGGACTTTATTGTCATTGCTACAGTACAGGTACCAAACAACGAAATTTAGGGAATTTACAAGCAGCAAATAATAATTTAGCGAATAAACAAGCAGAAGGATCTTGAAATCTATTCTGAACTTAACAGGAAGCCAGTGTAGACTCTCTTTAATGAGGAGTTATATGAGCTCTTCTGCTTGTTAATCTTTCACTTTTACTCTCTCTTCCCCCCTCTCCGTGGCTCAGACGAGGAGGTGATCGTGGCCACTACTCGTATAGAGACCATGCTGGGGGACTCCGCTGTAGCCGTCCACCCTGCCGACCCCAGGTACCAGCACCTGAAGGGGAAGATGGTGCTCCATCCCTTCTGCGACCGCAAGATGCCCGTTGTGTTTGACGACTTTGTGGACGTCAACTTTGGAACAGGTAACACAAGATGATGTGGTTGTGACTCTAGTGATGTGGTGAACATGTGTATATGTTACGGTACATGTGGGGAATACGGTACATGTGGGAAAACTAAGGTTAGGGTTAGGTGCTAGGGTGCTACGGTTAGGGGTAGGGTTAGGGGTAGGGTTAGGATTAGGATTAGGGTTGGGGTTAGACATGCCAGCGTAGTCAACGTAGCACCTAACCCTAACCCTAGTTTTCCCACGTGTACCGTTTTCCCACATGTACCGTAACATATATACTGTTCTTGACTCCTCTTCTTCTCCTCTGATATCCTCTCCTCCTCCCCCCCATCTCTCACTTCACCTTCCCTCCTTTCTCCACCTCCTACTCCTTTCTCTTCTGCCTTCTTACCATTCTCTCTCTCTCCTCCCTCTCCTCTGCCTCTCCCGTCCAGGTGCTGTGAAAATCACACCAGCTCATGACCACAACGACTACGAGGTGGGAAACAGACACAAGCTGGCCTTCATCAACATCCTGGATGAGAACGGCCTGCTCATCAACGTGCCTGCTCCCTTCCTGGTAACTAACATCTCACTTTCCTTCCTGTGTCTTAAAATGACTCCACGTATTCTGTTTGCTTATGCATGGTAAACCCATTCTCTCTCTGTCTGTTTGTCTGTCTGTCTGTCTCTCTCTCCCCGTCTCTCAGGGGATGAAGCGTTTCGAGGCGAGGAAGGCCGTACTGCAGGCTCTGAAGGACAACGGACAGTTCAAGGAGATCAAGGACAATCCCATGGTGGTGCCAGTTTGCAGGTGAACATTTTTAATAAAATTAAAAATAAATGTAGCCATTTAGCAGACGCTTTTAATCCAAAGCGATTTACAATTTCGAATTACAGGGACATTCCCCCTGGAGTAACTGAGGGCTAAGTGCCTTACTCAAGGGCACACTAGTAGTGGTGTGGTTTCAGGCGGGATTTGAACTCACAACCTTCCGATCACAAGTCCAACTCACTATCCAGACCACCACTATCTCTCTATAGGTGAAGCGTGCATGCGTGCGTGCATTTCTGTGCGAGTATGCTCCAGTTGATGAAGCTAGACATATCTTAGCCATTGTCAGAGATCCTCCATGACTATGTGGGTCCATAGTTTGACCCCCCCGCCCCTCCTGTGTGTTGCTCTCTCCCTCAGTCGTTCCAAGGACATCGTGGAGCCGCTGCTGAAGCCTCAGTGGTACGTCGCCTGTGCAGACATGGCCAAGCAGGCCGCCGACGCTGTCAGGGAGGGCCGACTCAAGATCATCCCAGACCACCACCTCAAGACCTGGTTCAACTGGCTGGACAACATCAGGTGGGCCTCAGCCCAGAGGGTCTCACTTCCATTACCTTCATACTGATTAGGCCCCCCCCCCCGCCCCACACACACACACTTATCAGCCACCTTGAATAGACACTTATGACTCTATTCAAGGTGGCTGTGACCATTGCAATAAATATTGGCCCATCAGCAGTAGTTAAGTTAATTCTCCAGGTAGGTCAAGTACAGGAGACCACATTTGGGTAAAGGGACCTCTCATTACCCCTCAGAACCACACCAATTCTTTCATGAGGTGGCTTATCCTTGATCCAATTAATCAAAATATTATAAATTTTTTGTAATTTGTAAACGAGTTAGACTTACCTCCTTTGAGGGAAGGCCAAGGATGTAAAGGCCTGGGTCTCTCTTAATCTTTACCCGAAAAAGGCAGCTCAGCTCCTGGGGAAATTGTGCCCCAAAATCTTTCAATCAATTTACATTGCCAAAAATAATGTTCCAATCTCTCTGACACTTATTACACAGGGGGGAAAGACCTGGCGGTCCATCTTGTTTAGTATGTAGGGAGTTATAGACGGTGTAGTATTTTATACTGTGTCTCTCTCAGTCTATTACATGTAAATGTAGATCCAAACACCCTAATGGCCTCCTGCCAATCGTCTTCAACATACTCAGTACCAAAATCTCTCTCCCATCTCTGTGAGATGCTTGTAATATCACCTAGACATAGTAGAATATAGACAGGGGTGCACATAACTTTTTGGGGCCAGTGCTCAGAGGAGCACCTAGGGATGCTGCTTGGTGCTCCCCGAGCTCGCGAGTCACGACCCGTCCCACAGGATGGATAAAAAAGGGATGCATGGATATATTATTAGCAAAACGACATTTATTCATAAATAAAGATGAACGACCAAATGATTGTGTGCAAAACAAAAGAAACAAATGCAAAATCAAATGACTGCTCTTTAAGCATGAAAGTCTGTCCGACTCCTTTAAACACAATGAAATCAACTGACATCTCTTTAAGCACTAACTGAATGTCTGTTCTTTAAACACACTGATATAAACGGACATCTCTTTAAGCACTGCTCTGTTCTGTAAACACTGAAATCAACTTTTCCCAAAAAAAAAAGAAGAAAAAAAAAAAAACTGTTGGTGCGCAAGACCGCCTTCATGCAGCTGATCTGCCGCGCAGCATTCATTTTGGCGACGCATGCGCACTGGCGCACCAGTTATGTGCACCCCTGAATATAGTACTATATATAGTAGACAGACACATAGAAGGCGGAAATAAAATGAGTGATACCTACTCGGTCGATAAGGAACCTCTCTACGTCATTGTACACGACGGAATCAGGAGGAGGTAAAACTCTTAGATCTAACAAAGTGGCGCCTCTGAAGGAAACCCTAAACGTGTTTTTCTCTGTGGATACTGAACTCCAGGGCTGTCACCAATTGAGACACGTGACCCCCGTGATTTGTCTTTCTAATTCCTCTCTCCCTCTCTCCCTCTCTCACGTGACCCCCGTGATTTGTCTTTCTAATCCCTCTCTCCCTCTCCTTCTCTCGCTCCCTCTCAGGGACTGGTGCATCTCCCGTCAGCTCTGGTGGGGTCACCGGATCCCCGCTTACTTCGTCACCGTCAACGACCCCTCCGTCAAATCAGGAGAGGTACGTCACACACACCGGTCCTATAAACCCGTGTCTTCTCTCTCTTGCCCCATCTCACTCTTGCATGCTTGAATGCGGCATGAGGTTTTGCTTCGTTTATTGACAGTTCAATGCCCCTCTCCCTCTTCATCTCCCCTCCTCCCTCCCTCCTCATCTCCCCTCCTCTCTCCCTCCTCACCTCCCCTCCTCCCTCCCTCCTCACCTCCCCTCTCCCTCCTCATCTCCCCTCCTCCCTCCTTCCTCCTCCCTCCCTCCTCCCCTCCCCTCTCCCTCCTCATCTCCCCTCCTTCCTCCTCCCTCCCTCCTCCCCTCCCCTCTCCCTCCTCATCTCCCCTCCTCCCTCCCTCCTCCCCTCCTCATCTCCCCTCCTCCCTCCCTCCCCTCCCCTCTCCCTCCCCCCCCCCTCTAGGACATGGATGATCATTACTGGGTGAGTGGGAGGACCGTGGAGGAGGCCAGGGAGAAGGCAGCCAAGCGTTTCAACGTCTCGGCCGACAAGATCAACCTCAGACAGGGTAAGATACCGATATACTGTCGCTATAGCGACATACTGTACATAACCCTAGCAACACTCGTAGCAACAGAGCCTGCATGAGACCAGCCGAACAGAATAGTTTAATGAACAGTAATTGTTTGTTGTGATATACTGTATATATATACATACATACACAGTATGTCTGCAGGGATGACTCCACTTGGCAGTCAAGTGAAGAAATTGTCCTGTGCACCGACCGTTGTGACTTCTGTTGATCATGTCACATCCTGTGTTTCAGACGAGGACGTCCTAGATACGTGGTTCTCCTCTGGGATTTTCCCCTTCTCTATTTTCGGGTGGCCTAATGAGGTAGGACCACTGTCTGTTCCCACTGGTCATCTGCGTGGCGTTACTACCATAGTGTTACCATCCCATCCCCTACCAAAGAGAAGAGAGATTGTGTGTAATTGTTATCATTCCTCCCTCCCTCCCTGCCTCCCTCCCTCCCTCCCTCCCACCCTCTCTCCCTCCCTCCCTCCCTGCCTGACTCCCTCCCTCCCTCCCTCCCTCCCTCCCCCCCTCCCTGCCTCCCTGCCTCCCTCCCTCCCACCCTCCCTCTCTCCCTCCCTCTCTCCCTCCCTCCCTCCCTCCCTCCCTCTGCAGACCCAGGACCTGAACGTGTTCTACCCTGGCACGCTGCTGGAGACTGGCCATGACATCCTGTTCTTCTGGGTGGCGCGCATGGTGATGATGGGCCTCAAACTGACCGGGAAGCTGCCCTTCAAAGAGGTGAGGGGGGTAGGAGGTGAGGGGGGGGGGGGTACCTGGGTAGGGTAGGAGGGGCCACTGCAGGGTAGGGTGCTAGGGGTATGTTATTGAACTAGCGTTCCCATGATAACCTGACTATTTGTGTGTGTGTATGTGTGTGTGTGTGTGTGTGTGTGTGTGTGTGTGTGTGTGCCTGTGTGTGCGCCTGTGTGTGTGTGTGCCTGTGTGTGTGTCAGGTGTATCTCCATGCGGTGGTGAGGGACGCCCACGGGAGGAAGATGAGCAAGTCTCTCGGCAACGTCATCGACCCACTGGATGTCATCACTGGGATCTCTATAGAGGTAACTGTCTGTCTGTCTGTCTGTCTGTCTCTCTCTCTGTCTCTCTGTCTGTCTGTCTCTCTCTCTCTGTCTGTCTGTCTGTCTCTCTCTCTCTGTCACACTCACGTACTGTAAGATAACCTAGGGGGGCTGTTGTCTTGTAAGCTTTATTAAGCTCCTTGTTCCAGCTCATGACAACCGTTATTGTCTCTCTCTCTGTGCCTCGCTCTCTCTGTCTTGCTCTCTTGTCTCTCTTTCTTTCTCTGTTTCTGTCTCTCTCTTTCTCTCTCTTTCTGTCTCTGTTTCTGTCTCTCTCTTTCTGTCTCGCTCTCTCTCTCTCTCTATCTCCCTCCCTCCCTCCCCCCCTCTCCCTTCAGGGTCTCCATGCCCAGCTGAAGGACAGTAACCTGGACCCAGTGGAGGTGGAGAAGGCCAAGCAGGGGCAGAAGTCGGACTACCCCAGTGGGATCCCAGAGTGTGGGACAGATGCCCTCCGGTTTGCCCTCTGTGCCTACTGCAGCCAAGGTAAACCCACATCCCACTACATCCACGACGCTGGCCTCTAATACCAATTACATATGAACTAACACTCCTATCTCATGTCCTTGGTATTGGTGCAGACCCTTGACATGGCAGGTTATTGTCCATAGTCGTCTGAAGGTGGAGCCTTGATGCCAGTTTTCAGTGTATTCATGTTATACGGTTTCTTGCTCACGGTCTTATGCATTATTTTAAAGATAATATCTATTTATTTATGTCTCAGAGAGCGTAAGACCGTTTAAGAGTTTTAAGATAATATCAAAGAGAGAGACAGAGAGACAGAGACACAGAGAGACACAGAGAGACAGAGACAGAGAGCATATTTATGAGGGCAGCGGGCGTGTGTATGTTTTTGGTTTTGAAGTATGCATGTTGAAGTATGCATGTTGAAGTGTGCATGTTGAAGTGTGCATCTTGAAGTATGTATGTTGAAGTATGCATGTTGAAGTGTGCATGTTGAAGTGTGCATGTTGAAGTATGCATGTTGAAGTATGCATGTTGAAGTATGCATGTTGAAGTATGCATGTTGAAGTGTGCATGTTGAAGTGTGCATGTTGAAGTGTGCATGTTGAAGTGTGCATGTTGAAGTGTGCATGTTGAAGTATGCATGTTGAAGTATGCATGTTGAAGTATGCATGTTGAAGTGTGCATGTTGAAGTGTGCATCTTGAAGTATGTATGTTGAAGTATGCATGTTGAAGTGTGCATGTTGAAGTGTGCATGTTGAAGTATGCATGTTGAAGTATGCATGTTGAAGTATGCATGTTGAAGTACGCATGTTGAAGTATGCATGTTGAAGTACGCATGTTGAAGTACGCATGTTGAAGTATGCATGTTGAAGTATGCATGTTGAAGTGTGCATGTTGAAGTGTGCATCTTGAAGTATGTATGTTGAAGTATGCATGTTGAAGTGTGCATGTTGAAGTGTGCATGTTGAAGTATGCATGTTGAAGTATGCATGTTGAAGTACGCATGTTGAAGTACGCATGTTGAAGTATGCATGTTGAAGTATGCATGTTGAAGTATGCATGTTGCACTAAAAGAGCATCAACAGACCGTCTCTCACACTCATCCAAACAAGTTTTCTATTTCATAAAAAAAAAAACTTTCTTGTAAAAAGAAATACTTTCTTGTATCACGAAATGTGCTTTATGAATATAACCAATGTATCTAATATCTTTCTTTCTCTCTCTTCTGTCTCTCTCTCCCTTTTCTATTTTGCCTTCCCTCTCTCTCTCTTTCTCCTCCTTTTTCTTTGCTCTCTTTCTCTCTCTCTCTCTCTCAGGCAGGGATATTAACATGGATGTCAACCGTATCCTTGGTTACCGCTTCTTCTGCAACAAGCTGTGGAATGCGGTGAAGTTTGCCATGAGGACGCTAGGGGACAACTTTGTACCTGCAGAGAAAGCCCAGGTACTGTAGGGGGCGAAAGAGATTGGAAAAGCAAAATGGACAATGCAACACAAGTGGGCTACAGTATATCTATGTAGTGTACCTGCAGTAACATTCACCCCCATACTCACAGTGTAGTTCGTGTTTGTACATGTCTAGTTTCTCTGTATTGTAACCCACTGTATAATTAAGCAATATCACACGAGAGGGAGTGTGTTATACTGAATATCAGCACGGCTGTGATTCGGTCGTAGGTACGAGGCCGCAGGCCTGAAGTATAACAGCACGACCTCGAGTGTGATATTGCTTTTATACAACAGTTCTACAGCGCAATTTATTAGTTAACAATAATAAGTGACAACAGATTATGATTTGTTTGTTTATTTAATCATTTATTTTGGCTCCGTCAACAAAAAATTGTTCCGCAACTGGACTGTTGCCTAGTAACCTGAACACAAATATCTGCAGGCTAGCTACTTTGTATTAACGGTCATTTCGGAGTGATACATAGTTAAAAGTCCCAGTGCTGTTATACTGTATATCAGCACTCATGGAATGACTCTTGTCCAATCAAATTACTTGGTCGGAACTAACTGTTGTATAAGGAGGCATAAAGCTTGGTTTGTTTCTCTCCATCAACTCTCTACTTATCCTACTCCTCCTCTTCCTCCTCCTCCTCTTCGTGGTGTCAGTTGAGTGGTGAGGAGGGTGTGGTGGACCGGTGGATTCTGTCCAGGTTGTGTGCGGCCGTCGGGCTGTGTGGCGCGGGCTTCCAGACCTACGACTTCCCAGGGATCACCACCGCCATCTACAACTTCTGGCTCTACGAGCTCTGTGATGTCTATCTGGTGAGTGAGTGTGCGTGAGTGTGTGAGTGTGTGAGAGTGTGTAAGTGCGTGAGTGAGAGTGAGAGTGTGTGTGTGCGTGTGCGCGTGCGCGTGGCTTTTGATTGAATCTCTTTGATGAATCTTCCCACTGCATCGAGTTTCAGTCTACCACATTTATTGTATTTATTCTCTCCTCCTCATCTCACCTTCTCTTCTCTTCCCACCTCCCTTTCATGTGCCCCCTCTCCTCCTCCCTTCCCCTCTCCTCCTCCTCCTCCTCCTCCTCCTCCCTCCCCCCCTCCTCCTCCTCCTCCTCCTCCTCCCCTCCCCTCCCCCTCTCCAGGAGAGTGTGAAGCCGGTATTGAGTCGTGCCGAGGAGGACAGTGAGAGTCAGAGACGGGCCCTGGCCTGCAGACAGACCCTCTACACCTGCCTGGACACGGGCCTCCGCCTGCTAGCCCCCATCATGCCCTTCGTCGGCGAGGAGCTCTTCCAGAGGTTGCCGCGACGACGACCTCAGGACGACCCCCCCAGCATCTCTGTCACGCCCTACCCCGAGACAAACGAGGTGAGAGAGAGAGAGAGGGGGGGGGGGGGAAATGGATTGTTAACCTTCTGTTTTATGTGATTAAGTTGTTCTTCTTCTGTGTAATAGCCCCTTATTATACAACAGTTAGTTCCGAAGTAATTTGATTGGACAAGAGGCATTCCATGAGTGCTGATATACAGTATAACAGCACTGGGACTTTTAACTATTATGTATCACTCCGCCGCACAGATGTTCTACTAAATGACCGTGAATTAGACTACATGTTTGTCCATTTGAAGTTCAGTTGCGGAACTATTTTCGATATTCAGTATAACACACTCCCTCTCGTGTGATATTGCTTAGTTGCCCTTGTTTATTTGGAACTGGAATCCAAATCAGGAGATGACTGTTCTAGAACTTGTGTCTGACCTGTTTGTTTGTGGTCGTCTACTTTGTGGTCGTAGTTCTCCTGGCACAGTGAGGAGGTGGACCATCAGATGGAGTTTGTGATGACTGTGGTCAAGACCATCCGGTCACTGAGGGCCGACTACAACCTGACCAAGACCCGCGCAGACTGTGAGTTTACACACGCACGCACGCACACACACACACACACACACACACACACACGCACACACACGTTACATGACCACCACCACACCATATCCACTAAACTACTTCATACTATAAGCTACACACACACACACACACACACACACACACACACGTAACATGACCACCACCACACCATATCCACTAAACTACTTCATAAGCATATACACACAATATACACACACACACACACACACGACCACAACCAGGCCATATCCACTAAACGACTTCATACTATAAGCTACACACTAGGGCTGTTACGATTATTCGACATCGTCGACGTCACCGACTACGTCAATACGTCGGTTAGCGTAATATGCGTCGGTTAGTCGCAAAAAAAAAAGACTTTTTTTTTTTTTTTTTTCCTTTATTTTACCAGGCGAGACAATTAAGTGTATGAGTGAAAATGGATAGCTACTAGCTAATGTTACACAAGCAATGTAGCTCACCACAGTTCGTATGTCTTGTCTTCTGGTGTTAGTAACGTTAGCTATGTAGCTGGCTAGCTACGGTAGCCTATTGTCATTGTGGTGCGAGCACCTACTGTACGTTATCTAGCTCGTAGCTCGCATGCTACGTTAGCATCAATTTAGCTAATCATAACATAGCAGCGAGAGTAACGTTAGCTAGCTATGTGTTGTGGTGATGGACAGACTTCTAAATGGCCATGTTGGCATTCAAGTTGGCTAAACATAGCAGTGAGGTGGAGACAAAAAAGTTTTTTTTTTTTTTTTTTTTACAGTACAAAAATTATCGTTAGCCTTATCGATAAATTAGTCGTTAGACTAATCAAATAATCGATAAAATAATCGCTAGATTAATCGTTAGAAAAATAGTCGTTTGGGACAGCACTACTACACACACACACACACACGACCACAACCAGACCATATCCACTAAACTACTTCATACTACAAGCGACCACACAACCATGTACTGTAACACTACACATCTGAGGATGTCATTCAAGCAAGGAGGCTGAAACACCTCTATCAATGTATTCATTCAAAACAACAAGCTCATGACCCGTCTCTCTCTCTCTCTCTCTCTCTCTCTCTCTCTCTCTCTCTCTCTCTCTCTCTCTCTCTCTCTCTCTCTCTCTCTCTCTCTCTCTCTCCCCCTCCCTCTCCCAGGTTACCTCCAGTGTATAGACGCAGACACGGTGTCTCTGGTGCAGAAGTACAGTCTGCAGATCCAGACCCTGTCCTACTCCGGGGCCATCCACGCCCTCACAGCGGCGCAGGGAGCTGTCCCAGAGGGCTGTGCGGTGGCCATCGCCTCTGACAGATGCACTGTTAACCTCATGCTCAAGGTGAGAGGCTCAGCCAGGCCACAGACTAGATTTACTAGTGTTTACTGGTGTTTACTGGTGTTTACTAGGTTTTACTAGTGTTTATTGGTGTTTACCCAACCATGAGATGTCATCAAAGTAAAGACATTTCATTTCATGAAAGTGTGCTGTAAATGTAATAGTACCCACTTCTAGTACTTATATTCACTTCCTCTTTCCACTTCCTTCTTTTCTTTCTCTTAATCCCTTTCTCTGTTTGCTCTATTATTGTGTGTCTGTCTACTTTTTTTTTTTTTTTTTATCTGTTCATTCCAAGTAATTTTTTCTGAGTGGGGCAGTCCCACTCATATTTTTCATTTTATTGACAGATACAGTAGAGATTTAGACAGGAAGATTGGGTGAGAGAGAGAGAGGAGGGATGACATGCAGGATATGTCCCCGGCCGGAATCGAACCGGGGACCCTGCGGTTACATGGTCAACGCTTAACCCGCTACGCCACCTAAGCGCCCCATTCCTCTTTTCTCCCAGGGTCTGATAGACGTAGAGAAGGAGGTGGCCAAGCTGACGACCAAGAAGGGGGAGCTGGAGAAACAGATGGAGAAACTGAGAGAAAAGATGGAGAAGAGCGACTACAAGGACAAGGTGCCAGTCAAAGTACAGGAGCTGGACGCTGAGAAGGTGAGGATGAGAGAGAGAGAGAGAGAGAGAGGGGAGAGAGAAGTAGTGATTTCTCTGATGAATTAGATTCGAATGTTATGTGGAAGAAGTGTATCAGGATTTCACTCCAGTTAAGATTGATTATCATTTCAACCGGATACTTCAAACGTCAATGTGATTACATAAACGTGTGAGGCTCCTATAAGTTGAGCTGTCTGTCTGGAATACAATTATAATTTGAGGGTCTTGGCCAAAGAACATTGAACCGATTCAGCTCTATGTATATTCATTAGAGACCAACTGTTCTTGCTCAATTTCCATCACACTTTCAGTTTGATTTCATCATGCTCCGTGCTGTTTGATGTAGTTGTGATCCAGCTCTCTAACCATCCTCTCTCTCTCTCTCTCTCTCTCTAACCATCCTCTCTCTCTCTCTCTCTCTAACCATCCTCTCTCTCTAACCATCCTCTCTCTCTCTCTCTCTCTCTCTAACCATCCTCTCTCTCTCTCTCTCTCTCTCTCTCTAACCATCCTCTCTCTCTCTCTCTCTCTCTAACCATCCTCTCTCTCTCTCTAACCATCCTCTCTCTCTCTCTCTCTCTCTCTCTCTAACCATCCTCTCTCTCTCTCTCTCTCTAACCATCCTCTCTCTCTCTCTCTCCAACCATCATCTCTCTCTCTCTCTCTAACCGTCCTCTCTCACTCTTGCAGCTACGGCAGAGCCAGACAGAGCTCGAGAAAGTCAAGGAAGCCGTAGACAACTTCAAGAGAATGATGTAACACACCCCTCTCTCCCTCCCCCAGCCCCCTTAAAGACAGTACAACGTACAACTTGGTCAATTTCTTAAGATAATTACAACCCCTCCCTGTTTCTATCTCCCTGTCTCTTGTCAAAGTACTGCGTCACTTTTCATAATGGATCAATCTGTTAGGGAACTAAATAAAGACCTTGTATTAGTCTACCCGCTGTCGTTGTTTGATGATCTAGCAGCCATGTGTTCCTTGTTCCGAGGGGAGTGATAATTAATGTAGAAGTGCTGAGTCATAAGAAACACTAACGTCTAAATGCCAAGTTGAGCGGCTGCTGTTAATGATGTGTTGCTTGCTTGAGGGGGAAAAAACTAACTACAAAAATGAGTTAAATCCCTTTTTCCACAACATTTTATTCAGCATATTTAATATAACATTTAGAGCATTTTCAGGACACAACTTTTGTTTTTCTCTAAGTGTCCACGTAAATTAAACACGAAAGTGAAAAAAGATAAGCGCTTCCTAGAAGGAAGATTTGGGCTGCATTTGTAAAAAGTATATCTTTAATAAGGATGCCAATTTCTCATTCATGTTTATATTATTGTACATTGCTGGAATAACTTGCTTGTTGTCTTGACTACTGGGTATTACATTTTAAAAATACAGCCAAAGGAAGAGAAGTGGAAGGAGGGGGGGGGGGGAGATAAGAGAGAGAGAGGGAGGCCTTTGTTCAGTTACTTTGAAAAACGCATCTTTTCTTAGTACCACAAGTCACTGATCTAAAAATAGGTGAAAGGAATAGTTTGTAAGTTCATCGTTTCTAGTGCAATGACTAACAGTAACCTCAACAAAGAGGGATGCAATTTAAAGTATTGAGGGCCCAGAGGCTTTACTGAGGACGGCAGCGTAGAGATCTGAACAAAACCACTGTGCCGGCGCTCTACACAACAACAGAAACATGTTATTAACTCTTCCTATACAATATGACAGATAAGACATTCACTCCATGCTTTGAAATTCTATTTCTGACAACTATCACCCCCCCTCCCATGGTATGTGGAGCCTCTTCACCTCCTCCGCTGGCCTCTCTTTCTTTCTCTATCCATCAATCCATCCTTTCTTTCTTACAGTCTCCAGGGGGTTTGGAACTCCGAGAAGGGGAGAGGAGTGCAGTGCGTTGTCTCAAAGTTCCGCATGTACTTCCGTGCCTGAGAGAGAGAGAGGGAGGGGGAGAGAGAGAGAGAGGGAGGGGGAGAGAGAGAGGGGGAGAGAGAGAGGGGGAGAGAGAGAGGGGGAGAGAGAGAGAGAGAGAGAGAGAGAGAGAGAGAGAGAGAGAGAGAGAGAGAGAGAGAGAGAGAGAGAAAAAAAAAAAAAAAGTTTAAAGATAATGTATTCAGTACATGCAAAGTTATGGATTCAATTTGGCTTTGGTCCGTTTGGCTTCGAGGCTTTTGCCCCTCCGTACTGTTTCCATTGAGGGAACTCAAACCTAATTTAGCAGACTTCACCCTGGCAGAATAAGGAGCGGCATTGGCGCTTGGTAAATTGATGGGGGGCAGCAGCTCTCATTCAGTGGTAAATGACTTCAATAAACAGAGCTAAGTGAAACACATTACTGCCGAGGGGCATAGGTGATCCTCGGTTACTATGGCAACCTTAAATGTGGTTCCTCCGGCACAGTAATGGGGAGTTAACAACCATGAGTTAGACAGAGAGAGGGAGAGAGAAAGGAAGGAAGGTTGGAAGGAATTGGAGGTGTGCATAAAGAAAGGAGAGGTGAGCCATGCAGAGAGACAGGGAAACCATGCTTGAAACCAGAGGAAAGGAGGGATAGAGGAAAGGAGGGACAGAGGACACGTAGACTTTAGAAAGAACAGTTATAGAGAAGACAGGTGTCTTCGGGTGATGGGTTTTAAGATTGAAATAAAAGAAACAAGCCATGACTGAGGGAGGATAGAGAGAGAAGGGTAGATAATAACGCTGTTCCTCACCAAGAAAAGTGCCAGCTGCCGCCTTCCCTCCAGTGTCATATCCTCACCTGAGGAAACACCAGGATTAACAACCAATAGGAAACACTCTGGAGGTAGACATTTCGTGACGTTAGAATTATAAGGTTCTATCTCCATTTTTGGTCAACATTTAGTTTTTTACATCATCTGATCCATTAGGTGTTTATTAATGCCTGTGTGGTGTTATTTTTAAAATGTTGAATTTTTTTAGTTAGTAATTCATAAAATACAAAGGTTCCATCTCACAAAACAACACCCTAAACAGAGATAGAACCTTATAATTCTAAGCTCACGATTTGGCTCTGAAGATGGTGTTACACACACCGGGGTCGCCAACTCTCATGCTTCTGACCTGTGTCATGCTCTCACCTACAGTCTCACACTGCCCAAACAATTCTCATGCCAAAACACGCTAATTCTAATTTATACACCTGTATACACCGTAATGTACATAGCTTACTGCCATGCATCTGTACTGACTGACTGTACTGATCTGTACTGACTTATATAACGCCTCATTCCAAAGCGCTTTACAATGGCCTCTCATTCACCAATTCACACACCAATGGCTGCAAGCTACCATGCAAGGCGCCGGCCTGCTCATTGGGAGCAGTTTGGGTTTCAGTGTCATGCCCGAGGACACTTCGACATGTGGCCAGCCGGGGCTCGGACCGCCAATCTGCCAACCTTGCGATCGTTAGACGCCGTCTCTACCTCCTGCACCACAGCTACCCCTCTAACTACCGTACTTGCCATACTGTACCTATCACTACCATGTTTTATATCACTATTTGCACTTCTGGTTAGATCGCTGAACTGCATTTCGTTGTCTTGTACTGTCTTGTACTCTGCAATGACAATAAAGTTGAATCTAATCTTATCTAAATTGTTAGTCACGGTGTAGACATTACAGTGTTTGAATGTTTAATCTCATATACTATGTCTACCGCTAGCTAGGATGTATTCACGTTATTATTTGAGGATCTTACCGACGCTCCAGGGGAAGAACACGTCTCCTTCTGTCTGATAGGACTGCAGTACAGACACACACCAGTCATCATCCACCTCATAGCTACTGTAGACAGATGCTGTGGAGACACATTTACATTTAGATTTTGGTGCAATTAGCAGACGCCTTTATCCAAAGTGACTTACAAGTACATTTGACTAAGTAAGTGAATCATCTATCCATCAATCATAGCAGGAAAAAATTATCTATGCTCGGGGCTGGGAAACTGTACAGGGGTGTAGAGGGGATGTAGAGTGTAATAAATAAATCATAATCATCATCATCATCATCATCCACACAGGTTGTCCGGTTAACACCTACTGTACACAGACAACGTGGAGACCGAGATCAACATAACATAAACGCACGCACACAATTAACAACTCGTGAGCTTAGAATGATAAGGTTCTATCTCCGTTTAGGGTCGTTCAGAGATATTGAGCGTCAACGTTTTTACATTCCATTATGTTTTGTGAGATGGAACCTTTGTATTTTATGAATTACTAACTCAAAAATGTCAACATTTTAAAAAATAACACCACACAGGCATTAATAAACACCTAATGGATCAGATTATGTAAAAAAAACAATTTTGACAAAAATGGAGATAGAACCTTATAATTCTAAGCTCAGAACTACTGCACACTGAGGACAGAGAGAGATGGCAGGCGGACCCGTTCTCTTACTTTCTTCTAAGTGGTTGGAGGCGCCGAGCCAATGTCTGACCGCCCTGATCCCATCATCTGTCATGACCTTGGGGTACCTGTGAGACAGGAAATGACATCTCAGAAGGGAGGAAGACATCCTAGACCAACCGAATGAGTCTACGTAAAGCTCTACTAATGGTAATAATGATGTCATAGTCTCTATTGTGACACACCCTGAGACTAATGGAACATGGAGAACAACAGACCTGAATTGGAGCAGTTTGAGCAGGAGGTCGTTGCCTCTGTTGGACATGATGTCTTCTGGACCCCTACAACACAGCGCACACACACACACACACAGCCATTCAGAGAGGGACTCACAGACACCAGGTAGTGGAGCTGGTTACTGGCCACGCCGGTGTGAACTCACGGTGCTGAATACTCAAGTGTTCTAATAACAATGACTCACGTGGTAGTGATGATCTCATCTTTGGTTCTTCTAATTAGAAGCACTGGTCCCTGGTACCTGATGGAGAGTAGGTGGAACGTTATTCATGTTGGGGAAGGAGGGGGGGAGAGAGAGAGAGAGAGAGAGAGAGAATATACTCAGAGCTAGATCAGAGCAATAATAATAATAATAATAACACATTTTAGTTATAAAAGAACTTTACATAAGAAATCTCAGAGTGCTACAATTAAAAACAGGAAGATAAAACAAACATTTTCAATTAAAAGGCAAAAAAAAGGCTCTATTAAAAAGGTGGGTTTTAAGGCCTCGAGCAAGATGAAATGTAGAGATTATGGCAAAAAACACTTTACAACATGAAAATATAATTTACTTATATAAGGTACGGTACATACTTTTACCTAAGAAAAGAGTGTGTGTGTGTGTGTGTGTGTGAGAAAATGTCGCTCTCACTTGCACAGCTGGTCTGCGTTGTTGAGGTTCATGTACTGTCGAACTGTGTGTGTCACCAGCGGTCCTGAAAACACCCAGTCAAAACAATTCAGCACACAGACCTACTAATATACACATACATTGACCCTTGAGACCCCTCTATTGATCATTGTTTATTCATTTGATTATTCTCCTTTGCTTTTTTATATCTTGTGTTTTTAATGAATCCCTTTGTTTTTATGTATTTGTCCTGTAAAGCAGCACAGTCAATCTGCTATGTGTGTGTGTGTGTGTGTGTGTTCTCTATGTGTGTGTGTGTGTGTGTGTGTGTGTGTTCTCTATGTGTGTGTGTGTGTGTGTGTGTGTTCTCTATGTGTGTGTGTGTACATTTGTTACACAAATAAAGTTGGATTGACTCACTCCAGCTGTCGGGCATGACCTTGAGGGCTAGGGGCAGCAGGTCATCAAAGGAGGCGTCCAACACCAACGCTTGGATTTCTGGGTATGACATCACCGCCCAGCTCGCTGAGAGACAGGATGGGAGGAGTGAGAGAGGTTAAACAGGGGTAGAGAAAGAGAGAGAATGGGAGGAGAGAGAGAAAGATTAAACAGAGAGAAAAAGTGGGTGAACGGGTGAACATGGGGTAATAGTGTCGGGCCGTTAGTGTTGCCACAGACATTAGGGACAGGCGTTGGACTGAACAGAATCACATCCCCTTCTCTGTCTGTCAGGGTTCCCACATCTTCTGAAACATCAAATTCAAGCACCTTTCAAGGACTTTCAAGACTTAAGAGGTTAATTCCCTCCAATTCAAAGACCCAACACACTGACAGCATAGTTTGAGACAGATCTAGATGAGAATTTATATAATAGGAACTCTCCGCTCACAGACAACAATTAAAAAGAGAGGCTTGAATGTGTGAACACTAGATGGTCTCTTGCCTTCTCTACCACAGCCCAGCAAAACAATATATTGTGAAATATGTGTAAAATTAAGCAATACAGACAGAGACTTATTTACTAGTTGACGAGCTAAGTAAAACATTTTTGAATATATATATTTTTTGAGAGAGAGAGAGAGAGAGAGAGAGAGAGAGAGAGAGAGTGGAATTCAAGCACTTTCAATGACCCATGTCAATTTTCAAAAACTTTCAAGACCTTGATTTTCTTTTCTCAAATTCACTAACTTTCAAGGATTTCAAGGACCCGTGGGAACCCTGCTGTCTGTATGTGAGACTAGAGTCCATACCTGTGAATCCCCCTATGGACCAGGCGTACACCACTATATCAGTTAGCTCGAATCCCAGTTTGTGCACCGCAAACTGGATCACCACGTCCATGGCATTGGCCTCGTTCTGGGGGAAGGGTACTCCCTGAGAGGAGAGAGAGTGGGAGGGGGAGAGAGGGAGAGGGAGAGAGTGGGAGGGGGAGGGGGGGAGAGAGAAAGAGAGAGCGAGAGAGTGAGAGAGTGGGAGGGGGAGAACAGACATTTTTTCCAACAACAGTACTTCCATTTAAGGGCAGATTAAGGGACAGGTTCACATTCACGAGCACAAGGTAATAGCAACTGTGTACCTGGACTACCATCTACAGACTCTAGGATAAGCTCTAGCCAAACCAGATTTTCCACTTGCCGTATTCACATACTATTGAGCAGCATTGTAATGACTTTATAGCTGAATGGCGGGGGGGGGCGGGTAGAATTCAAACACAATGGGCCGGTTTCACAGACAAGGCTTAAGCCTAGTCCTGGACTAAATCACACTTTCAATGTAAAAATCTCCATTGATTGAGATTCTTTTTAGTCTAGGATTGGGCTTAAGCGTTGTCTATGAAACTGGCGCAAAGTTATTTAGAAGAGGCTCTTATCCAGAGTGACTTAATTAAGGCGCATTAATATCGTTTTTTTGTTTGGTACTTTTGAGTTTTCTGTTAAGATGCGTAAGTGAAATGTTGTTTATAAAAGTTTAAATGTTTTGATTATGTACTCATGGGGAAAAACCATACATGTAAAAAGGGTAGGCGCAATAAGCCATGGCTTCAGCCTACACCTTTTTGGTCCTGGTGTTACGCATTGTGACTGTGTACATTTTTTAAATATCTGTATTATGAATTGTATAAGTAAAAAATAAATAAAAAAGGGACCAAAATAAACATTCTCAATCAATCAATCAATCAATCAATCACTTATAAATCTCTAAGTAAAACAACTATACATCACAATCATCACAAGCAAGACTTCCTGTACACGGCTGCTTACCGTACTTCCTGCAAAGCCAGGATGGTTCCAGCCGAGTACAGAGTATCCACCTGCAGCATAGACCGACAAACAACCACAGGTGGTTATCATTTAGTGGTCTGTAACCACATATTACATGTATTTATGTTGTACTTTTTTTGTTTGTTTGGTTTAGCAGACACCTTTATCCAAAGCGACTTACAACAAATACATTTGATTAAGTAAGTGAATCATCTATCCATCAGTCATCATGCTATGACCAGGGGTGATATATATATTTATATATTTTTTATTTTATTTACAGTAAAGAAACTGCACTGGGGGGTAGTGGGGATGAAGAGGTCTTTAGGCGGGTTAGTAAAAATGTAGCCTGAAGAGATGGGTTTTCAATCTACGGCGGAAGATAGCTTGTGTTGTCTGTTATTCAAACAGGCTCCTTACCTTCTAATGGAGTGTTCATACAGCCCACCTCATAGAAGCCTGCGTTCCCCTCGCAGCAGATGACCTACAGCAGAAAACAATGAGATAAGATATATAAAGTAGACCGCAAAGAACCATGGGTAATGTCGTTCTTCTGGTTCCGAGAGCGACGTAGGTAAGTTTAGAGCCTTACCAGAGTCTGGCCGCTCTGTCCTCCGCCCCCCCGGTGATCCACAAACATGGTGTCTATTTCGTTCCCGTCACACGCCACCAACTTGTTCCTCTGGCCCTCAAACTACACACAGACAGGAGGGACCAACATTAGATACACTAGAATAGAGACTGATGAAAGAGTGTGTGTGTCTGTGTGTGTGTGAGTGCTTATTTAGAGTTAGAGGTGCTTATTCTAGAAGTTGGCTGCACCTTTGACCATAGCCTAGAGGAAGCCTTTTCAACCAAAATCTTGAAATACCAACAGCTGGAGCAGGCCATATCACAACTGGGTTACAGATGTCAACTTTTAGTTTTCATATTTGGCAGCCTGGGCCATGTTCATAAGTTTGTTGTTAGAGGCCTCTTCAAATGGCTGGTCTACCTAAGAGAAGGGCCAAACAGTTAGCAAAGTATTGCTCAGTATCCGCTGTTATTGGTAGCCGCTCAATATGGAGAAGGCGGTGCTTCTTGTACCCATGAGCTGGATACTGTCTGTTTTACAGTATTGATACTGGATCTGTCAACCCACTGGTATCATCTGGTGTGAATAACATCCTGTGTGTAGGCATAACTGGTTGTTGGCTCAGCACTACTTTAACTGACTGTTTCCATAATGTCAAAATGCACAGATAGAATTTATGTCCTTTAGATATTGTACATGTATGTGGACATAAATAAAGCATTTAAAATGTATCACCTCCTCGATAAGCCTCGCCTGGCCCTGTTGTAACATGGGTCTCATGGCCTTCTGCAGTAAACCCACGGAGCCAGGGTACAGCATCCTCCTCCCAAACGAGTGGGTGATTAGAAAACTGGAGAGAGAGGAGAGGAGGAGAGGAGGAGAAAGAGAGGAGGAGAAAGGGGGGAGGAGAAAGAGAGGGAGAGAAAGAGGGGAGGAAAAAGAGGGGAGGAGAAAGAGAGGGAGAGAAAGAGAGGAGGAGAAAATAGTGAATCAGCAGCTTTGATTATAGTTTGCCACTATTAAGAGGAGAATATTCATATTCATTAAGACAATTAAAAGGCCTTATGTGTCTTATAACTAAGACAAATATGCTGACGCCCTACTGCTCGCTCGCTATCGAGTCGGACTGTCGCCTTTTTTCAGTGTGTGAGGCCGACGTGAAAATGATCTACCAGCAACATTTTCAATGTCTACATCTGTAAATATGTATATAGATTTATTTTTTTAAATCAACACTTCCGCTATCTGTTTCAAAGCAGCAACCTCACTATAATTATATTATGTTAATAAGTTAAAAGAACATCAGGTGAAGGAAGGGCATCAAATCAGTTTGAGGGAGAGATTTTAATTAACCCAAAACTCGACTGTGAAAGACGAGGTTTCTATGTATCGTCATCTTGGTGCGTTCTTCTAGCATCAACATCTAATGATTATCTTCCTCTACCCTACCATCTCTGTCTCTCTGCGTCTCTCTATGTGTGTGTGTGTGTGTGTGTGTGTGTGTGTGTGCATGCGTGCATGCGTGCGTGTGGTGTGTGTGTGTGTGTGTGTGTGTGCACGTGTGTACGTGTGTGTGTGTGTGTGTATGTGTGTGTGTGTGTGTGTATGTGTATGTGTGTGTGTGCACGCAACTGTGTCCTGCTACGTTTCACTTTTCTAATCGCTCATTAAGGATGGATGACAGCAGCAGACTGAACCCAGAACAGTTTATAATGAAGTGAAATGGAACGACAAGGCATTTGAGGCAAACTCAATATACAAAGATAGGGCTGACTGTAGCAGCTACACGGTAGACACGCACTAGAGCCGTAAGAAAAACACGCGACCAGTAGGTTCAACGTCGCAAAAAAGTCCAGCAAAAGTTCCGCCATGCACACGCACACCGCTGAGGTAAGGTCGGATGTGTAATTTAAGCGTACGAGTTTTACTCTCGTATAACGGGATGGAAACAATGAGCTTGAAACTTGAGAGAGCAGCTGAAAAAGGACATGGACACTCCATATTACATTACTGTAGTGTAAGTAGTATCTGTAGTGCGACTGTAGTGTGTTTGGTGTCATACCTGATGATGTGGCATGGTAGAGTTCGTACTGTGCTGAGGATGTTGTCTGCTGCCCCTCTCAGTCTGGGCTCAGGCTTCAGCAGAGAGACGCCTGCCTTCGACAGCTTCCTGTCAAGACATTCACAAACGCACACTGAGTTGTAAGGTAAGGAGGACCCACACCACCACCTGTATAACCTTTCAATTCTTCTGAATGAAAAACACAATACCACCACCAAGCGACACACACAGTCAGTCGATCGTCATCAAAATAATTGTTAGAACCATCGTCGCCGTTTAAAGTATTGTGGCTTAACTTAACAAACTTAATATAAATCGAACCTGCTGTCTCCATTTCTGGGATGATTGGAAAAGCTAAATAAGTATGAATATGAAATAATATTTTTCTAAGAGGATATTATAAATCCATCTACGGTACATGTCAGTGTTATAGCACTGCAGGTTTGTTTGGGTGTCAGTTCTACTTTACCAGAGTATTACTGAAACACACACACACACACACACACACACACACTCACGGATTGCTGACTTCGTTCCAACTGAAGTCTACAGGCCAGTGAGAGAAGTCAAAGTCGTAGCTCCTCAGTTTCTTCTACAGAGAGAAAACACCAAGTCAGTAAGAAGAGCCAGAGAGGCCAAACAGGCCTGTTGCCAAACGGGTACCATGGTGATGTCGCTGCGTCACCTTGTTGCTAGGTGTATGGTTCTTCGTGGTCTCCTCCAGAATGCTGAGGAATTGCAGATACTCAGAGTTTCTCCAGCGACCCAAGCCTGAGAGAGAGAGAGAGAGAGAGAGAGAGAGGGAAGAAAGAGAAAGAGAGAGAAGAAAGAGAGAGAGACAGAGAGAGAAGAAAGAGAAAGAGAGAGAGACAGAGAGAGAGAGAGAGAGAGAGAGAGATAGAGAGACAGAGAGACAGAGAGAGAGAGAGAGAGTTTATAGCAAGCCTCAAGGGTGTAGTTAGTGCACCTGGTTGCAGCACACTGACTATGTGTTGCAGTCACAACAGTGTCTTTATCCCACAAGTGTGCAACAACAGCAGATGCAGAGCAGCATATGGAGACTTGACTAGACATTTATTTATTTAAGAGTATCCATTCAAAATGTAATGACCCAGACAGCATTAAGGCCTAATTGTCTCACCTCTCAAGCAAGCCACTCCCAGTAGACAGACCAGCACGGTCCCCAAATACTGGCTGCAGGGAACCAGCTTACTACTGCAAATGTACCCTGACACACAACACACAGATCAACAGTTAGACCGCACACACACACAAAAACACTCACAACTACCTATGCATGCACCACTGCATACATAGCGACTACCCAAGGCTGTGCAACCATATAGAGTTAGGGGCTATATAACGGTACATTGTAATAGCATTACTGCATGAATATATATATATGTTACGGTACATGTGGGAATACGGTACATGTGGGAAAACTAGGGTTAGGGTTAGGTGCTACGGTTAGGGGTAGGGGTAGGGTTAGACATGCCAGCATGTACCAAGTCGACGTAGCACCTAACCCTAACCCTAGTTTTCCCACATGTACGGTAACATACTGTCATCAATGATAGGCCATAGGCCAGCGTCAGTGGGTGAGTAGACACACACACCTTTCCTATAGAGATAGCAGAGGAGGAGTGGGGAGCTGTAGTAAGATATAGACCACAGCGCTGACGCCTGGAGAGAGATCACACACACACACACACACACACACACACACAACATTATTAGCTACATCTCAAAACTGATTTTGAGAAAGTCAGTGTGTCCATTTGCCATCTATCAAGCTCCAGTGTTAAACAAAAAAAAATCAAAAACAACAAACACTTGTTATTGTAACAGTTTCACTAACCCAACCCAGGATGCTGTCGGGGTGTTTCTCCAGACTCTTGGCTTGGTAAGTCCATCCCTAGGGGGTAGAAACGAGTATACATATTTATGTATATAGATACATAGAACATATATATACACACATATATACATGTATATATATAGAAATATACATATTTTGGCATACTTAGCTATCCAACCCACAACAGAACAGTAGGCTGAAACTAGCTCATTTGACACAGTGCACCAAAAAATATGAAGGTATAATATTATGTGAAAGTAGATTAGTCAGATGTCAAACTACTCATGCACATTTCACCTCTGTCATTCCCTGCCTGCAATTGCGATTCCAAAACACACACATGCACTGACACTTCCGGAACCTGAGCGCGAGCGATAAACGCTAAGGGTAACACACACACACATCTTATTCCTGAGATGTCTGTTTGGTAACATTAAAAACATTAAAAACATGCACAATATGACCCGGTACCGTACCCTCCTGCCGGGCCTGCCCTCGGGCCTGGGGGGCTCAGGGGAACCAGGGGACCGGTGCACTCGCTGCAGACGAGGCCCGAACAGACAACGAAGCCACATCCAGCCGGCAGCCATTCTTCCTCCGTATAGGGTAGCTACGGAAGCCGAGACGAACGGCTCTTACCGTTCCGTAATGCATAAAGGAGTTCGGAGTCATGGAATATTTGACGTAATCGTTTTTATTGTATTGTACAGACTAATAATAAAGGGAAATAAATTCACATAAATTACAAAATCTTTTTGAACAATTTATTATATTCCGTTTAATATAATAATAATAATAATAATAATAATAATAATACATTTTATTTATAAAAGCACTTTACATAGGAAATCTCAGAGTGCTACAATTAAAAACAGGAAGATAAAACAATAAACATTTTCAATTAAAAGGCAAAAAAAAAGGCTCTATTAAAAAGGTGGGTTTTAAGGCCTCGTTTAAAAGCATCCACAGACTGTGGTGCCCTGAGGTGGTCAGGGAGAGCATTCCACAGCCTGGGAGCAGCCGAGCAGAAGGCCCGATCTCCCATGGTGCGGAGCTTGGTCCTGGGGGTCTTCAGGAGGTTGGTGGCAGTAGAACGGAGCGTGCGTGAGGAGGTCTGAGGGGTATGGAGGAGTTCCTTGAGGTAGGGGGGGGGGGGGGGGGGCAGTTCCATGAATGCACTGGTGGGTGAGGAGGGAGACCTTGAATTCGATTCTGAGGGAGACGGGGAGCCAGTGAAGTGATTTGAGGATGGGGGTGATGTGATCATATTTGCGCACCCTCATCAGGATCCTAGCAGATCTTTTAACAATTTATTATATTCCGTTTATTGTTCGATAAAGAGGTGCAGGGAACAGAGTGAAGGTTTTCCAGGGAGTTTGAAAGAGAACAAATCATAGTCCTGCATCAAGCTATGTCACTTTGACTTTAAATCCACAAAGCTGCTATGCCCCGGGTACATTGACCAGAGGTGAGAGAATCTCGTCTCAAGATGTTGCTGGAAAACCTTGACATGTTAATCAGCAGGTCATCAGCAGTGGTCTTCTTTTCTGAAACACACACATTATACACACACACACACACACACACACACACACACACGTGTGATGCTCAGAACTATGTGATTGGTGGGGGTGAAAGGGCCAACCAGTCAAGGGGCAGATGGGAAATAGTGACAGAACGGTAAACGCACACACAAACACAAACACACACACACACACACACACACACACACGCAGGTGACACAATGTTCTTTTCCTTACTGATCCAACTCTTTATAGACATCATCCTCCTCTCTAGGCTTCAGGTCCTGAGGAGAGAAGGAGAGAGAAGAGAAGGAGAGAGAAGAGAAGGTAATGAGGGAGGGGAAGGAGCAGGATGTAGAGGCAGAGCCGTGGTGGTGAGGCCAGATTTATGTCTGTCCAGGGTGTGATGCGACTGATTTGTTAATATCACTAATGTAAGGCTGACAGTTAAGAACCGACACCCGCCGGTTATCTGAGGGTGGGGTGACTGATGGGATGGGAGGGTGGGGGGCGGGGGGTGGGTGGGAGGGTGGGAGGGTGGGGTTGGGTGTAGGAAGACATATCTGCTGACAGTCAAGGGAGAGAGAGTCTTTGTAATAACACACACACACACACACACACACACAAACACACATTCCTGCGCGCACACAAACACACACACAAACACACACACACACACACACACACACACTCACACACACTCACACTCACACACACACGTCTGGGATGGGGAGAGCATAATAACTCACCATGTACACTGAGCCCTGGGGAGAAGTCTGCAGAAGAGAGAGGACAAGAAGAGAGAGAGAACAGGTTTAATAAACAAACACTGAGAGAGAGAGAGAGAGAGAAAGAGAGACCAAAAGAAAAGGAGGAGGAGGGAGAGGGGAGGCAGAATAGAAAAGGGGAGAGGGACAGAAAGGCTAAAGAAAAGAGAGGGAGGAGATGAGGTGGAGTGGAGGGACAGAGGAAGGGAGGAGGAGAGGAGGAGAGGAGGAGGGATTGTCATCAGAGAGTATTGAGACATTGAGAACATATGAATCCATCACCTGTCTGACATCCTCAGGATTCTCATAGATGTTCTCCACTTCCCCCGAGTAGTGAGAGAGAGACTGTTCAATACCTGTGGAAAGACAGGTACCGCAGGCAGGCACACACACACACACACACACACGCACGCACGCACGCACACACACACACACACACACACACACACACACACACACACACACACACACACACACAGACACACACACACACACACGCACACACACACACACGCACACACACACACACACACACACACACAGTGAGTGTGAGGTCAGATTCATTACATTGATCTCATAGTATGTCATGCCCCAGGTCACTCAACTGGAGTTGACAGATCCAAAGATGGAGAGAACACTGAAGAGATAGATGTCAAAAAAGAAACACGCCGGAAGACTCACCGCGGCGAGAGATGTGTCCCTGTCTCCATAGTAACACACCGGCAACCGCGGCAACCAGGGGCACCAGGAGGAGTAATAAGGCATACAGGGAGGGAAGATGGGAGGGAAGGAAGGAGGGGGTGGAGGGAGGAGGGGGTGGACTGGTGCTCTCTAGTTGAGAAAGAAAAAGAAAAAGCAGTGGGAACTAACATGAATAGTGTAATTCAACATGTGTATAAATGATCCAGTAAGTACAGGTTGTTAGTGCAGTGTCATCTGTTCCCCAGCAGAGGGCAAACCTGCTGTTTAATTGAGGTCTACAGGGCCCCCACTTGTCTCTTGTGAGCTCTCGTGTTTTTGTTCTACACAGAGGTTTTGTCTCAGCAGTCAGTACACAGAAGCACAAGGTTTATTATTTCCACATTGGCCAGTGATAATTGAAATGGTTCGATAGGTCTTATTGGTCATATTGAAATATTCATATTGTCATATTGAAAACCAGTGGCCTTGAAGGAAAGAATATAAGTAGATGAAGGAAGCCATTTAAGGCCCAAAATGCGAGAGGACTTTTGTATCTTTGGGTGTTCATGGTCTCAGGTGGCTCAGCAAACCTCTATCTGTGAGACACAGGAACTGTACAATACAGATCTGTCTTTATTCCCTCTGAAAAATATACTGTATTTTAAAGAGTCTGAGAGTTAACAATGTATCCTACCGAGCAACAAGTGGACTGCATTTACTAAAGCTACCCACATTCAACAGAATTTCAAAAGAATCAACAGAGAGTGACTACTGCGACGACAGCCACAGCAACCGAATTGAGATGTAGATCAAATAATGATGTGATCTGATGCATAGGCCTATAGAGAGGTTACCTCTCACTATGTACTCATTAGTTATTTTATATTTCAAATGTTTCTTGTGAAGAAAGATGAAGGTAGATATGATCATAGTATAGATACTGTACTATATTGCCCCTGTTGTATGTAGCACTTTGAATTGCCCCTGTTGTATGAAATGTGCTATACAAATAAACTTGCCTTGCCTATATAATAAGAAATAAGACATTTTGTAATAAGAATACAAAATCTCAGATGAAAAACATCACATAAGGGATGTTGCATAACTTCCCCCTACACAACTTTGTCTAGATAATTGCACCTGTTCTAAACTCCGAAACATGGTTATAATCCTGTGTGTCATAGCCTTTTTCTGTCTTCTAGTTTTGTTTTAAAGCATCACGATAAGAGTACATCACATATGTACATATTATGCGCATGTGATTAACTCATCCTCGTCAAATGATCCTTGTGTAGAAAGAGAGGGCGGCGAGTCTGGTTTGTTTGCATGTGGTGAGGTGAGGAGATGTGTAGGAGGTGTTAGTTACCACGGTGACAACTGTACCTGCGTTAGAAGCAGGGAAAAAGTCTACCTCGCAGACAAACCTATGAACAAACTGAATTTATCCAAAAGATTAGAGTTCAATAAAATACATGTTTTTCTTCTTTCAGAACCTAGCAATTAAAATGCTCTACAGCTGGGTTGTTATTTTGAAAGGCCTCACCCAACGATAACAACAATAAATATGAAAAAAAAAAAAAAACGTTGGAAAGACAAAGAAATTGACTAGAACTAAACAAAAAAAGTTTGGAAACATCATTTCAGTCGATTCTTCCTCCCCTTTAATAACACCAATTGGTATTGTATTTTAAGCTCAAAACGAGAGTGAATACCAACAGAAGAATATTGCAGGGGATTTTGGCAAATATGTTTGGGCCGCTACCCACACGTTTTAGCTGTGTTGCTCATTCCATGATTGCATGATCCTCACAAGTTGTACCTCGTTGTAAAGGTGACTAATCAGGATTTCCAACGATATAAAATACAATACCAATTGGTATTATTAAAGGGGAGCAATAATCAACCAAAATAATGTTTCAGAACTTTTTTTGAGGGGTTTATAAGCTTGGCTTGTAGTTTCTGTAACTGCAGTGTCAGGTTTTTATCTCCAGCACTTGTTAAGTTAGCTAGTTAATGTTGGGTTGTTATGACTATGCAATAGCAAAAATGTGTGTTAGCAAATAGGCTACTCATGGGCTACTCACACAATACTGGGGTTAGGGTTAAAGCTTTGGCCTTCAGACTTCCCCTTACCTGTCCTGTCACGACTGACTTTCAGCACGCTTCAATATAATCAATCATTATGTGCTGTGTGAGGTGTAATTGATCGGTTGGAGGGGGGTGCTGAGGACGATAATGGAAGAGTGTGGTGCAGGAGAGTTGACCTCCTGGACTGACCTGCACTGTTCTCCATGCCAGTGTGAACGCATGAATTATGATAATTGGGTGCAGTGAAGCGAAGCATAAATACCATCACTACTTTCCTTGCGCATCCTTCCTCTTTCCTCTCCTCTCCCATCTCCCTCCATCTCTCCCTCATTTCATCAGTACACTACTACCACTTCCTTTCTTGTGCTTCCTCCTCATCTACAGGAGAGTGATTTGTATCTGTGTGATTGTGGAAGAGGAGGAGGAAGAGGAGGAGGAGGAGGAGGAGGTTGGCTGAGTTGCAGACCGACAGACCTTGGAAATGCTTGAGTGCCCTGCAAATCAGCCACTTCCTCAAGACCGGAACGACGTTGCATCATGGATATAATCAGACAGCAGATGCAGAGCTTAATGA
>NC_137680.1:4292020-4312020 GCF_963989245.1 Nansenia antarctica | reverse complement strand
CCCTGGGGTACACCAGGCAGTGATAGGTGCCACCGTCGCCGGGGGGGCGGACCCGGGGCAACTTGGCCACCTCTGCCTCTGAGCTCCCCCGAGATTCCGAGCGCAGGGTGCGGCCGTCAGGGGCTAGCCAAAGGACAACGGCACCAGCGAAGATGGGAGAGACCTCGGCCATCAGACGAAGGATGCTGTCTTGGAGGACCGGCGGAGAGGGAACTATGGTGACTGAGAGAGAGCAGAGAGAGAGAGAGAGAGAGAGAGCAGAGAGAGAGCAGAGAGAGAGAGAGAGCAGAGAGAGAGAGCAGAGAGAGAGAGCAAGGGGAGAGAGAGCAGAGAGAGAGAGAGAGCAGATGGAGAGGAGAGATTCAATTGTTTCCTAAAATAGCCAGGCACAAATATGTATCTATGCATTATTACATTGCTGCCTACATTTGCAATGGCTGAAATAATATGCAGTATGATTTTTTGCTACTGGTGCAATGAAAGAGAGTCATCTCCCCCCTTGGTTTGGTTGTGTACCTGTGAGGATGGCCAGTAATATGATCTTCTGTTTCAATTTCTTCCCTTCCTGCTTTATCAGACAGGAGTAGCGACCCTCATCTTCCGTTTTGGAGACAAAGTGCAGTGAGTAGTTCCCGGTTTCCTGAAAATTGGAGTCGACCAATCGCATCGAGCCCTTCGAGAAGCTGCCTGAGAACTCCTGCCTCTCGTTGGCCGAGAGGATGAGCTTCCAATGGTCCACGCTGGGGGTCTTCACCAGCCAATTAATGCTCACCGCGCCCTTGATTGACCAGTCAACGCAGGTCAAGGTGACCGGCGTACCTACCGTCGTCACGACGACATCACTCCAGTCTTTGTCTGGTAATGCGAGAAAAACACAAGAGAGTCAAAGATGTTTCCATGACAACTTTACAAGTTATAATAGCAGTAGCCAGCTTATCTTTCCAGAGGCGAAATAGAAGAATGTTGGAAAGCTATGTGGTCAGAGAGTGAACTCTTTAAGACTCTGTAACTGGAGTCTTACCACCTTTCCTTCACTGCTACATGACTGGTGTTTTCATCCTTCCCTGTTGATCAGTGACTGAGTTGTAAAACCTAGTGAATGTAAACTCTTATGGCCAATCAATGGCATGCATTGGACCAGCCGGACCAGAACTACCCACCCTTGTCTTCCACCCCATGAAAGGCACACACAAATAAAACAAATCTTGTGATTTTTGAGTGAGTGCGAAGTGCTACCTTGTTTAAGCAATATACCCATACGCTTTCTAGCACATAATGGGGAAAGGATCCTTTCATATTCATACCCTATTTGACAGCCAGATCAAAGTGAGCAAAAAATTGCATTGATCTTGAAGAATACTTGCAAGTGAAGGCAATTTGTGCAGTGACTTCTATCAATGGCTCTGAATCATCCATACCTCTAGACGTCGTGTCAGATTGAGTGATGAGCACCATCGAGGAAGAAATGAGAGCGAAGAGGAGAAAAACAAGCTCCATCATCCGAGCGGAGGCAATAACAGAGAACAGAGAGCCACTCCTGTCATCTCCTCTCCAGAAGTTAAGAGGCAGTTTTCTGGCAACATCCTCTGCTTTGCTATAATTAATATTTAGAAGGAACGTGTGAGGATGTTCTTTTAGGGTTTGGACAGGATATGACATGACCAAAGCATTTGACAATCGCCAGGAAATGACATGTCAGTATTTTCACTGAGTGTTAATGTGTGTGTGACTGATAAACGGGTTTGGACTGCCATGGGCATAGAGGCCTGCACCAGTGGGGGTCATACCAGAGAAGGGACTTCACAGGGATACAGTGAAAGTGTTGGAAAACAATGACCTCAATATTCGGCTTTGACAAACGAACAAAGGGATTGGACAAAGGAATGAACTGTACTGTACACACATGTCTCTGTATAGTATATGAAAGTGACTGAAGTAAAAAAAAAAAAAGAACGAAAAAATACCAGTAGAGCGAGGAGGGAGTGAGGGGAGAAACAGAGAAGTGATAAAGAATTGAGGTTGGCGTGGGAGCACGGCAACCCCTGGGCTACATGTCTTTACATCCCATAAATGTCTTTAATTAACCTAATGGTGTTATCAGTTCCTCTGAGCGCCATTACCCGATCAACTCTTAATTACCACTGGGCTGAAGGGGGTGGTGGATAAAGAGAAGGAGAGAGAGGTGGAGAGAGAGAGAGAGAGAGGTGAAGAGAGAGGTGGAGAGAGAGAGGTGGAGAGAGAGAGAGGTGGAGAGAGAGAGAGAGAGGTGGAGAGAGAGAGAGAGAGAGGTGGAGAGAGAGGTGGAGAGAGAGGTGGAGAGAGAGAGGTGGAGAGAGAGAGAGAGAGGTGGAGAGAGAGAGAGGTGGAGAGAGAGAGAGAGAAAGAGAGAGAGGTGGAGAGAGAGAGAGAGGGAGAGAAGTGGAGAGAGATAGAGGTGGAGAGAGAGAGAGAGAAAGAGAGAGAGGTGGAGAGAGAGAGAGAGAGCGAGGTGGAGAGAGGGAGAAGGAGAGAGAGAGAGAGAAAGGTGGAGAGAGAGAGAGAGAGACGTGGAGAGAGATAGAGAGAGGTGGAGAGAGAGAGAGAGAGAAAGAGAGAGAGAGAGAGGTGGAGAGAGAGAGAGAAAGAGAGAGACGTGGAGAGAGATAGAGGGAGAGATGGAGAAAGGAGAAGGAGAGCAACAGAACAGAGAGAGAGCGACAGAACACAGATTGAAATGTTAAAAATAAGCGACAGAGAAGGAGAGAGTGCAAGGAAGACAAGAGACTTCAAAGGAAAGTCTCTTGTCTGACAGAGAGAGAGAGAGGGGGGGGTGTGTGTGGTACTGATCCCTGTCACCCCTCCCTTATGGCTAAATAATCACCATAAGCCGTGGCTCAGTGTAATGAATCTGCTGCCAATCAGCTAAACTATGAGCTTCATTATGATTGCCACAGACCCACAGGCACCCTTCGGATGGGGGGAGGGAGGGAGGGAGGGAGGGGGGAGTGAATGACAAGAGGAGAAAGGAGTGAAGGACAAGAAGGGGACAGAGTAAAGTGAGAGGCAGGGGGGAAGAGAAGAGTTGAGGTTAGAGAAGAGTGAGGTAAGAGTTAAGGAGTAGGAGGATAAGGAGGAAGTCTGGATATGTATGGGGAGGGAAGGGTGAAACCAAAAGAGAAAGGAGAGAGGGAAGGAGTGGGGGAAGGTTTAAGGTTAAGGGGAGAGTATTGGTTAAAGGGTGAGGGATGAGAGAGATAAGGAAGGGAGAGAAAGTGAGAGTTAAGTGAAAAGGAAAAGGCTTTTGGGGGGTACGTCGAGGTGAAAAGAGGGGTAATTACATTGAATCAATAGGCTTTCTGTCTATAATACCAAATACACAGCGACATGTTCTTTTCTTATCAGCAGCCAATTATGACATTTTAAAAAGATGTATTTATTTGGTTGTTGTGATGGTACTCAACTGTGTGTCAATGGTTGTTTTATTGTTGTGTCCCAGTGGTGATTTGATTATGACGTCGGTGTGATGATGCATAGAGAATAGAAATAGAATTAGAATTACGAAATCATGTTAAAGTTAAAAAACAAACAAGGAACAACCGACAGAGGGCGCTGTAATCAACCATTTGTAGATCCACCTCCCACTCCCATGACGTAGGCTACTGCTGGAACAAAAAGTTTCGTTTGTAACATTTTCTAATGGTTTGTAGTTCTTGGAGCAGGTGTAACTTCCCATGAATTACACGGCAGTTATTAATTTAAATACATATATAGATACCACCTTATTGCCAGTGATTTCAATACAAAATAACAAAAAAAAAATGTCTAAATCTAAATGGACAATATGGAATTATTTTAAATATATTTTAAAATGTTAGTTAACATTGTAAACGGTTATGTCTTATCATAAATTGATTTCGAATCTTTATCAAAGAACTGTCGACCTAAAGCCATACATACTGCAGCATTCAAACAAGTCCAATAGGCTACAGTAGCTTACTGTTGACATAATGATGTAGCCTACATCTCAATTCGATTACGTAGTTTGTTGTGAAATACATAGAGGCAACTACTGGGAATAAAACTTGAGTCATTTCGTTGGAAGCGTAACAACACAGGTGTGACAACTGTAAGAAAAAAGTTAACTGTTGGTTTTCCATTGCGTGAGCTTAGAATTATAAGGTTCTATCTCCGTTTAGGGTAGTTCAGAGATATTGAGCGTCAACGTTTTTACATTCCATTATGTTCTGTGAGATGGAACCTTTGTATTTTATGAATGACTAACTCAAAAATGCCAACATTTTAAAAATAACACCACACAGGCATTAATAAACACCTAATGGATCAGATTATGTAAAAAAACCTCAATTTTGACAAAAATGGAGATAGAACCTTGTAATTCTAACCTCACGCATTGGCAACAGCAACACACACAGATCACAGATCCGCGCCTATAGGATACAGGAGTGTATGCTTAATTGACAAATCAAATACAACAGTTGCTCCCCCAATAAGATTGATGCTCTTGTGTCAAATAGGGAGTTTCCGAAACTTTCCCAATAATGTTTTTTATTTTTGAATGAGAATGAACTATGACGCATTAGGCTACGATGACATCACGATCACTCACCCAGTAATGATTGTGCGCTCGAGCTTCGCAGTGAGTCTGTAGAACTAGTTGGTGGGAGCGCGCCCAGTGCAACCACTTCTCCATCCTGCAAAACACCTTTACAACAAACACCTTTACAGAAGACATACTTACCTGTGCGCAGTAATACAATTACAATTATTGCAATTGGAGAGGAATTGTGTTCATTTGAACAGGCTCCAGCGACAGAGAGAGGAGCGCAGTAAAGGACAAGCTTGGAAGAGAGAAACGTTTGACGGACTGACTCAATTCGACTGACTCAAGTTTCACCGGGGGAAAATTACACGGACATCAGGGGTTTTATTGATTTATTAAAGGATACATAGTATTTTAGATTTGCATTTCCGTGAGACTAGGTTTGTAAAAAGGAGCATTATAATCAACCATGGCAAGCAGAGAGGAAAACGCTGGACATCGGCGTGACTTCACCAAAATGCTCCACGGACTCTTCAGCCTGGTCACGGTGTTGGTGACAATTCAAGGTAAGAGAACCTGTTTTTAAATAAATAAACTTGGAAAAACATGCTTGCTATGTAATAAATACAACCCCTCAACAACAACATGAATATGATTAAGTCCCTTTTATGGCCAAGCAGCTTCTTCTTCTGACAAACATGTTGTTGTCACCTGTGAGGGCGGTGGTTTCTCCACCCAGGTGAGCCACTCACTCAACGTCTTAATTGGTTTGACTTTGACCACATTTTGGCTGCTGCGTGTAGTACTCTGGAAAAGAAGGAATTCAGAAACATATCGGAAACATAACAAACTCATTTGACGCCTTTTTTCGTTCTCTTTTCCTTTGCTGTCACGCACTGTGACGACGAGTTTCGGTGTCGCCCTTCGCCATGTAGAGTTTTTTCTAAGGTGTGGCTGTCGGAAGTGTGTGTGTGTGTGTGTGTGTGTGTGTGTGTGTGTGTGTGTGTGTGTGTGTGTGTTCTCTCCACCCTGGTGCCAGCAGGTGTAATGTCACTTGTTCAAATACGAAACTGCCTTTGCCATTGCGTTGTCCTTGGTCCCCCCCCCCCCCCTCCTCTCTCCCAGACATCATCCTCAATTAATGCCAGTTCAGGAGACAGAAAATGGGTTTAGAAAATAGTCTTTTAATGTAAACGGTGAGCAGCAACAGGGCGTAGCTGAACAAAGTTCATTATTGTCACCTGATTGTGCAACTAGTCAACAGTAGTCAACCTGACTGACCTGCGACTTTGAGCTGTCTCTCTGCCTCAAATGGTGGAACAATATACTTTGTATTTAAATGAATGCATACTGGCATAGCCTGTCTGTTAATGTACATCCAATGTATTCATTAGGGGGGTTATGGTCACCGATACTAGCACCACTTGCATGTAGTCTAGTGGAAGACTGAAGGTGTCAGAATTGGGTTGGTGTCTGTGACGGTTAGTCGACGGTTAATTATTCAGGTGTGCACAGTGACAGTGTCGTCAAGCCCATTTGGCTGGCATCTTTTTTCAACACCTGTACGGTGTTTATGCAAGGTTGAATAGTGTCAATTTACACTTGCGGTTGTTTAACAACAAAAAAGTCATCATTTTAAATGACATCTGACAGATGCCTTTATCCAAAGCGACTCATTTGTCTAAAGTAGCCTAAGTGAAAAATCTATACATCAGTTACCATAACATGATTGAGTCAGTGTATATATAGGGTTGCTATGTAAACTGTGTGCCTAGCCTGTAGGCCTCTACAGTAGTTCATTGTACGTACCATTGTTGTTCATCACAACAACCCAGAAATGCATTCATTCTTGAGTTATTAATGGGGTGGATTTTATAATCCCCAAACCCATTTTACAGTACATCAAGTGCACTTAGAGGAAAGTAAAGACTAAGGGAAAATAAAGGGTTTTGCATATTTATGAGGAAAGAAAACAACATTGAGTTAACGAGTTCAAGTGAAAACTGCTCACCCGTTTCTTCTTTGGTCTGCATATTTTTCAAAGAGAGGTCTCTTGCACATATCTGACCTTGTTATGGGGGAGAGAATAGTTACACAGTACCGTTTTTTTAAAATTGTTTTTGTTTGTTAACTTGACTAGGACTTCGAGCCACAGTTCCAGTTGAACATCTATGTTGTTCTCAATGCTTTTTCTTATTTATGCCCAACTAAGAACCGGGACCTTATTACGACAACAGTTTCAGGCTTACAGTTCTTCAGATCTCATCTATGTCGTTTAATATAACACAGCTTACAGCCAACATTTCAAATGTAATATTACATACCTAATGCCTGCTTTAATAGCAATGTAAAACAGCTGTCTGAGAATAGACACTACTTTGAGCAGTATAAAATTGCCCTCTAATATCCCCCCTCTCAAGGTAGGTCTTGTATGTGGGTCAGAAAGGCTTGAACCCGTTGCCATGGAGATGTTTTTATTGAAACAGGGAAGCAGGGAGCCAGCCGTGGTCGCGTCGGCCGTCTTTCCGCCTGAGTAGGCCTCGTGCATGCAGGGGGGGGGGGGGGTGGCTGGGAAACTAGTGGGCTGGTGGGGTCGATGGGTGGGTGTGTGTGTGTGTGTTGGGGGGTGGGGGCGGGCGGGCGGGTGGGCGGGCAGCCTGATTCTCCAGTCATACACTGTTGGGGAGAGGCAGGAATATACTGTAGTATCTCTAAGCCTGCTTTACTTCTTTGACGCAGTGAAGCTACTTCAGATACCCTTGATGCGTCCGTCGTCTTTCCTCCATGTGGAAACAGGTGGCTTTTCAGAAGCGCGCCGCAGTCAGTCAGGGAGGGTTGAGTTTGAGTCAGCGGTTGGTTGGTTGGTTGTTTGGTCGGTTGACTGAATGAGCAACTGATTCAGACGGGAAGCACCCCCCCACCCACCCCCTCCCCCACCACTTGAGCCACCCTCCCCCGCCCAGTACATACAGGGGCCTTGTTCTCGTGCCTTTTATTTTCCTGCCATCTTTCATGCTCCTGTCCAGTGCTTTTGTTTGAGCGACGTTAGTCATTGGTTTATTCAAACGCCCTCCCCTCCCCTCCGGCTCTCAAGGCCACGCTGTTTATGAGTGTCTGAGCTGAGAGAGAGAGGGGGAAAGGGGGAAAGGGGGGGTGGAGTGTGAGAGGAGAGGAGAAAAATACAGGAAAACAGACCAACAATACTGTCATGGTTTAAGGTGTGAAGATTCAACATTACATGGAAGATCAGTCTTTCTTTTTTGAAGGTGGATATAGGCTAATTGAATTGTTATCTAAATTAAAATTTCTTCCACACTGCGCATAAAAACTCGAGACACTCTCAAACAACTTCCTTGGTCTCTGGAAAAAAAACGGGATTTTTCGATGTTTTTGCTGTTATGCCTGTCTGCTGTAAGTCTTATCACTAGAGTATGTTAATGAGGTCTCCTTGCCCCTCCGTGCCAGAGATGTAAATGCCAGAAGGATTGGGAAAAGGTTGCGTGCGTGTGTGTGTGTGTGCGTGTGTGTGTGTGTGTGTGTGTGTGTGTGTGTATATGTGTGTGTATATGTGTGTGTGTGTGTATGAGCCTTCTTCTGGCTGCTTAAGTGGAGATGCATCACCAGCCCTGACATACATACACACACACACACACACACACACACACACACACACACACACACACACACACACACACACACACACAGAGGGGCCTGTTTAGAGGAGAGATCAATAGCCACCCTCATAATCACCAGTAAAACATCAGTAGATTCAGACATAAATGTGTTTGAATTTTACGGCTGTATGGATGGTGAAAATGATACTAACAGAGTGTGTCTGTGTCTGTCTTGAGTCTGGTTAATCTGCTAGGCTATATCAAGCCAAATAGTGTGTGTGTGTGTATGATGTATAGAGACAATGTTGTTTTCTCTCTGTATACACATTTTCTTTAATGTGGAAACCCAGCCAAAGGACAGACTGGGGTATTGTTGATGTGGCAAACATCATTAGAAAGGATGGATGGATCTAGAGAGAGGGAGGTCGATGGAGCTGTAGTCATGGTGTCTCTTTGAATTTTAATGGCTCGTATTGGACTGGGAGGCTAGGGAGGTAATTGCACACAAACACACACACACACACACACACACACACACACACACACACACACACACACACAGGTAGCAATAAATTAACCTTCAGTTAAAGGCTATATTGAGATTCAGATGACATCCCAATAACCTGTTAGCAGGTTTGTGTGTGTGTCTGTGGTGGTTCGCCTGACGCTTCTTCCTTAAGGAAGTTGTTCTCCGTGTCGTTTCTGCCGACTCCCACCTGACATCTGAGAACAACCTGTTTCGTCACCAGACGGCTTTTCTCTGAACCCCGAGGGGGCAGAGAACCTCCAGTACTGCCGCACCCAGTGGTGTAGTCTAGTGTTTTCTAGTGGGTATACTGTGATTATTCCCTCCCAGCCTCATTACATTACATGTTATAAGGCTGATCTGTGCATGCTAGTGCTGCATTCTGACATGTGTCATGTCACATCTCCCCCCCTTTGATGGTATATGACGCTATAGTCAGTCCCAATGGTCCAAAACTCAAGTGCTTCGTAACACAGACGGGGTGAATTTTATGAATGAAAGTGTGAAAGTTCTGTCACAAAACGCTGTTACCTATCCTCACACATTTTTAAGTGGGTATATGGAAATCCTTGGCCTTTCCTAGTGGGTATACGGCGTAGTCCTGCGTATCACGTAGACTACACCACTGGCCGCACCCTTCCCATGACGGAATTCCTCCCCTCTGCTTCCCCCAATGCATGCTGGGAACACAGCGGCCCCCACGGGGAGGACACACAGAGCCCCCACGGAGATGTTTGTGTTTAGCTCCTAGGGTTGCCAGATTGCTGGAGTCAGTCCCATCTAATCAAAGGGCGAAAAAAGCAGAAATCCCCCCCCCCCCACCCCTGTTTTTGAAGAATGCCAAATGCCATTAAGATGAATAGGAGTGTAGGGAGGGTTTATATGAAAACATTTATCCTGCTGAGGACGTTGGGTGTTCTTGGCTGCTAGCGAACGGCTTGAGGGTCAGTCTGGCTGCTTCTTACATGCTCACCCCCGGTTGGGCCACTAGAGCAGGACACATACACACACACACACACACACACACACACACACACACACACACACACACACACACACACCACACCGCACACGCACACACACCACACACACACACCACACACCACACACACACCCCACACACACATCCCATACACACACACACACACATACACATACACATACACATATACACATACACATACACATACACATACACTCACACACACACACACACCACACACCACACACCACACACACACACACACACACACACACACACACACACACACACACACACACACACACACACACACACACTCCCTCACTCCCTCCCTCCCTCTGTAAATGATCTCAGGACAGGCAGGATGTGGTATCTGGTCCACCATCTCTTTGCCCCCCAGTAGTGTGCTGCCTGCTTTTTGTCTGTTAATAGAGAAACAGCTAGTGGTGGTGTGTCTGTTTTTGCTAAATGTTTAAACCACTTGGTCATGCCTTCCCCTACACACAACCATTTGACTGTCCTAGGGGGTTCCTGTTGTGTCAAATAAAATAAATATAAGCGGAGGCCCAAACCGCCAACACACACTTCCTAGGCAGTGTTCTATGTTACCAACACACACTTCCTAGGCAGGGTTCTATGGAATGAAAGATTGGGTAACTGGTGCAGCAGGTCAGCTCCATTCCAGGAAGCAAATGGACATTTCACAATTCAAGAATTGGAACGAAAACTGGGTATTTGAATGGAATTCACCCAGCCCTGTTAGAGGAGGAGTGGAACGGAGAGAGGGATGACATCATCATCATCAGAATTCCACACTGACATCTTGGCAGGGGGATAAGGGGGATTTGCAGGAGAGCGAGGGAGGCTGATCTGCTCATTTGTAATTTAGTATCGTCCCACTCTCCCTCTCTCTCTATCTCTGTCTCACTTTAACATGGTCGTGTACTTTAGCAGTGAAAGATCCTTCCATTAACAGTGGGAATGGCGTCATTAGCCTAACCTTTCTCCCTCTTTAAGGGAACTGTCTGCCTCTCTCTCTCTATCTCTCCCTCTCTCTCCCTGTCATTCTCTCACTCCATCTTTAAAGTCCTCTCTGCGGCGTACTCAGCAGATCTCTGTTGGAAGGAGGCCCTTGACGATGTCCTAAACACACGCACACACACACACACACACACACACACACACACACGCACACACACACGGCTCATTAGCAGTCACCTTAATGCGTCTGAATGTAGTGCGTAAGGTGGAAGGGCAGTGGTTTGTGGTATTGATCCCGTATTGATCGGGGGATGATGCAGTGCCCTTATGTGTTATTGAAAACATTTAGGTCTCACTCAGTCAGAGAATGACAACGGGGTGAAACGTCTCTCTCTCTCTCGCACCCTCCCTTCCCACCCTCCCCCCTCTCGCCCTTCACCCCCTCTCTCTGAAAGGGCAAGCCAGTTTGACAGTAACCGCCAGTTTGACAGTTACCACCTCTTTTGCTCTCCCCTTCCTTCTTCACACCTTTCTGTCTCTTCTCAGTGTGTGATGGGTGTTATCTATGATGTCATGACCTGTCTCTTTCCTTTTTCTTCCCCCCCCCACACACACACCTCTGCTTCGTCCTCACACACACACAATCTCCATCACATCTGACTTTGAGAAGGTCACGTCAAATTCACACTTATCAGGGACCTCTGGACAGGAAGGAAAATTGAATTTGGTTTGACAGGACCTGGTTGGGTCTGTTAGAGTGGCACACTCTCAAGACCCTAAACACGCTCACAGCTGCCGTGGAGTGGAAGGGAGGATCTTTGGCTTATTTATTGGTATTTATGGCTTTTTGATGTTATTTGTGAATTTTTGGAAGAGGCCCCGTTCTATCGTGGAAGATAAAGCACAAAGTACATAACATTAATTTCATTTATTTAAACGTTTTGAGCTAAAAAACAAAAATCTACAAGTTTGTTCTTTTACATCAGAAACATAACCCAAAGATGTCTCTAAAAGGATGATTACAAGCTGCACATTTCAGATCAGTGACAGCACCGACTGTGTCTGTCTGTCTATCTCTCTTTCTCTCTTTTCTCCCCCCTCCCCCCCTCTCTCTCAGATCGGTCACAGACCAGTCAGTCACAGTGACGGGCCGGTGCGTGCTGACCAAGCTTATCGTTTATTTTAGTTTTGCCTTTCCTCGTTACGAACTCTAGAATAGGTGATTCTCCCTATTGACATTCATTTCAAGCTATCGAGACTGCCGCAAACAACAACAAGAGGAGAGGGAGGCGGCAGGTCTGGCCTTCTTATCCTCCGAATGTTTTGTCAACATGACGTGCCAAGTGTTTGTTTGTTCGGCTTGTCTCGGCGCTTCATCTGAATTGGCATTCCTGTGGAGATCCCCCCCCCCCCCCACGCAGAAACTGTCTGTCTCTCCTGTCCCACTCCTTCTACTCAACTGACAGCCCCCCACCGACTATTAGTCCTATCTCTCTCTGTAAGTCTTCTTTCTATCTGTTTGTCTTGCCTTGCCTTGCCTCTTACTTGCTCTCTCTCTCTCATCATCATCTCTCTATCTTTCTCTCTCTCCTCTCTGTCTCTCTGTCTCCCTCTCTCTCTCTCTCTCTCTCTCTCCCTCCCTGTTTACCTTCCCTCCTACAGTTTTCCTCTCTTTAATACCGTCCCTATAATTGATCCATCTGCCTCGTAAGCTGCTGTCTCTTACCGTATCCCCCCTCTCATTCCTCTCATCCCCTCCTTTGTTGTTCTCTCTCTCTCTCTCTCTTCTCTCTCCTGAGTCATTCGCTCCTTCATTTCTCCTCCTGTAATTGGAATGTCTTTGGTTCCCCTCTCTCTCTCTCTCTCTTCATCTCCCTCTCTCCCCTCCTCACTGTCCAATTCTCCAGTTGTCTCTTTCACCCATGTCAACCGTTGAGTTACTCTTTCAGTCCAAACGACTTGTCGTCTTCTTCTCTCTTTCTCTCTTTCCCTCCCTCCCTCCCGTCTACTTGTTCTACTTAAATCTCATTCTTTCTTCATGGGCCCTTTTTCCCTCCGTCATTTCATATTTATGCTCTCTATACTTAAGTGTCTGCCACCTAACAACCCATTTTTTTTCTCTCCTCCACCACGTCAGTCTCTCTCTCCCATGATCCTCCACTCCTCTAACATTCCCTCCCTCTATTCCCCTCCCTGTCCCGCTAGGCAGTTTTTGAAGGTTAAGTCACAACGACAGTGCAACAACGTTTCTCCCCCCATCCTCGTCTCACCCCTAGCCCTCCCTCCCTCGCCCTCCCTCCCTCCCTCATCCAGGCTGCGGAATGGCACTCGTCTACCACCCCTAACCACATACACACACACACACACAGCCACACACAAACACACACACACAACCTCTCCGCTTAGCCACTGCAGGCTCATCCGTGGCTGAATCACCGATTACACATCGAAGGAGAGAGGCGGGGGGGGGAGAGGGAGGGAGGGAGAGAGAGAGAGAGATTTCAAGCCAGGGGAGGGGAAAGGGAAACAGATGCATAGCTTTATCGAGGCTAACCTGTCCCATGGTGCAGGGATCAACAACGGACACACTGGCCACGGTCCAGGCCCAGCCAGCCTCCTATCACACTCTCACGGCTCCACACACACACACACACACACACACACACACACACACACACACACACACACACAGCCTCTGACAAGAGCCAGGCGCGATACCAACACACACAGATACCAACACACACAGAGCTTGATTGCAAAACCGTCGTCCTCCACGCTGGGGGCGGCGACTAAACGTTTCTCCACTGTTTAAACACCGTACACCGAATGAACTCACAAACACTCTCGGTGATGTCAGTGGTACCATATGAGCGCTGGACAGCCCAAGATTGTTGCTCACCTCTTCCTGGACAGAGTATAATGTGGCCTCGGTTGACCCTCGGCTGTCCCTATCATACAGTGGCCTTACTGTCCCCGCCAGTCAGCCAGCCCCATTGATAGAGGGAATGATACACTGTTGTTGCACTGAGACAAGGCCCCTATTGTTCCCTGCTTAAGCTTCCCCAACCACCTCCTGGTCTTTCTCTCCCTCCGGCCTACCCCCCGCCCCCCCCCCCCCCCCCCCCCTCTCACATACACACACACCTGAGTATCAGGGCCATTAGTGTCTCACCATGCAGCCTTGTACCTGGGCAGAGCCAGGTAGAACCAGGAAGTTGCCCGTTGCCTATAAGGCTGCCTATTGTTCCCTTCCCTGATCCCTCCCTCCCTGCCTGCCTGGCAACTCCACCTGTTTGAATGGATACGCATGGAGCTGGAGTTTCCACCGCTCCCACCCCTGTTTCTTACTCCTCTAGTATCAGTTAGTGGTTGGTTCACTTTATAGGTTGTGTGTGTGTGTGTGTGTGTGTGTGTGTGTGTGTGTGTGTGTGTGTGTGTGTGTGTGTGTGTGTTGGTGCTGTGCATCTTCTTGACTTGTTGTAGTGGCTCTTATGGAGGGGGGAGGGGGGGCTTACACGCATGCTTCCTTTGGAGCAGAGCTGGTGGTGGAGCTGACATGTCGTGACCTGTACACTTCCTGGTTGCCCTCTCCCCTGTAGGCTGCTGGAGGCATTTAAAAAAAATCTTTATGTGAAGCACTCCCTCTCCTGAAGCACGCACTCCCCCCCCACACACACACACAGAACCCCCACCCCACCTTTCTACCACCCTGCACTCTCGCTCACAGCTGATTTGTCTATCAAGTGATTCATGAATTCATCTGTCGTGCTACAGCCCCTCCGGGGGGTCTTGTTGATGTGGGTGGGAGCACGTGTCTGTGTGCGTGTGTCTGTGTGTGTGTGTGTGTGTGTGTGTGTATATATGTGTCTGTGTGTGTGTTGTGTGCGCTCAGCCTTTCGAGACAGTAGGGCTGAGGGCGTCAGGGAAAGGTAGAGAGGGGGGGAGATGGAGAGATGGAGAGAGGGGGAATGTACTGTGACGCCAGCCGTGATTAGAGCTGTAACACTCTCCGATTAAACACACATTTAAATAGACTCTGCCTGGGGAGCCTAGGCGAGGGAGGGAGGGAGAGGTGGATGAGGGGCGGGGGAGGTGGATGAGGGCGGGGGAGGTGGAGGAGTCGGGGGAGGTGGATGAGGAGTCGGGGGGGGGGGGGGGATGGGGTTCCTCTTTGCTCTCTCAACTAACACAACCATCTTTTTAATGTTTCTAGTTTTAAGTCCCCCCAGGCCCCCACCCACCAATTTTCTCTTTCTCTCTCTCCTTCCTACTTCCAACATGGAATTGCTTTATCCGGCATAGATTATTGATGCCCTCCCCAGCTGTTTTCCTCCCTGCCGTCCTCCCCTTTCCTTCCATTCCTTTTCTCTTTCATCACTTTCTCTGTCTTTATCTTTCTCTTACTTTATCTCTACCCCCCCCCTCATTCTTTCCAGCTGACTATACCCCCTCGAAACCACTGTCAGTTTCCTTCCTGTTCCCACATCCCATCCCTCCTCTTTCCCCTTAGCCCTTCTTTTCGTTTTCCAACTGTTCCACTCTCGCCCTCCATCCCTCTTCCTCTTCCTAGCTCGGCCTGCTTGTCTCAGGTCGGAGGAGTTGTCCTACTTCTTCTCCTCCTCCCACCTTTTCTTTTTAGGACAGGGATGGATAGAGGAAGTGATGGATGGCAGGAGGGATGGAAGGATGTCAGCGGGAGACAACTAACTGTTCTGTCAAACGTAGCTTAAGGCCTCGGATCACGACTCAGTATTTTAGGTTTTTCGCAGGAAAGAATATTCGGTTCGGTTTTGTCAGAGTTGGCTGTTTGTGATGTCATCGGGGAGTTCCGGAATTGCGGTCCTTAGACGGTTGAAGCTGTCTTAATACCGCTAAATATGCAGGCACTGAATTTGACAGAGTTAGAGCTGGAGAACTAAGCAGTAATGAGCTACATCATGGTTAGATATTGTTAGCCTAGATTCCCCCTATCCCAGAATGTAGATTCGCATCGACAGCAACACTCTGCCTCACCACACGTCTGCCCTTTAAATGGCTCGTCCCTTGTAGCTGACATAATTATGCAGTGTCAAATATGACAACCACAGCTCGGGATGCAAGGAGAATTCATATGCAGAAGCGTGGGAAGGAACTCGTCCGTTTCGAAGCAACTAGATTAGTTTTTTTTAAAGATATTATTATCCTCTGTCATCCTTCTCGGCTGTTCCTCTGGTCGTGATGCCATTTTAGAGCGAGGTTGTCGTCGGGGACGACGGGTCTATAGCCTCTTCAGAGAATGACTGTGTGTTATTGTGTCAATATTAGTAATGGGTAGAGGTGGCAGGCGTATTAGTGATGGCAGCAGAGGTGCCCGCCTTAAAGAGAAGCTACGTGATTTTTTGGGGGTTGAATTCTCATTAGATCACACAGTGATCCCTCAGTTAAAGGCCAACAAACTTTTGGAAAAAAAAAAGCATCTCCGTAGTGTAGTCGGAGGCCATCTTGAGTCATTACTACAGTGTCTAGAATAATGTGTCCGTTGAATCGATCGCTGTGGGAGATGCCTTGTTTATTAGTGGATATGGAGATGGACATGTGACCCACCGAGCCAAATTATTGTGTAGATGCAACGGTTTTGGGTCTGGACCAGTGCCAAACCATTAACGAACCACCACGAACTGTCTAGGAAATGCATCCAAAGACAATCTGCTATTGGCAGAGACGATGAGACCAAAGAGACTGAGGGAAATGGAGGGAGAGAGAGAGAAGTAAGTGTTGGCCACCCACACAAACACAATCACACAGGAGAGAGAGAGAGAGGGAGGTTTCTAAACCATCAGTGGTCGGTAATGAGACACAGGTGCAGCTTGTGGAAGCACAGAGAGGCTGATGGAGCGAGGAGAGCGAAAAAGGGGAGGGTGAGAGAGAGAGAGAGGAGGGGGGTGAATGGTGGAAAAGAGGGAGGAACAAAATGAAGGATGGGGGGGGGGGGGAGACGGGGAGAGAGTGAGGGGATCGAGGTAACGAACGACAGGGGTCTGAAGGGAAGGGAGACACTGATGAGGAGAGAGAGGTGAAGAGGGAGGATGAGGGAGAGGAAAGGGAGACAAAGGGCACAAGCCGCAGAGGAAGAGGAGGCGGAGGAGGTGTGAAATTAGAGGTGCGAGAGTTAACTCGTGCGCGCACACACACACACACACACACCCACACAGCCACAGGGAAGGCTAGGCAAGGCACTTATTGTAGCTGCTGTCCTGGTTTTTGAGCAGAGAGGATGAACAGTGGAATTCCAATAAACTTGGCGTGTGTGGGCTGTTGCGAGAGGTGTGTGTGTGTCTGTGTGTGTCTGTGTGTGTCTGTGTGTGTGTGTCTCTCTCTCTCTGTGTTTGTGTGTCTCTGTGCGAGACATCAGAGGAGTGGAAGAATGGCCTTTGTATTCAGAACACACTGAGTAAATATTTTGGAAGGGCCTGCTGTGTGTGGGTAGATTGTTCCTTGAGGCACAGGAGGTGGAGGGAGAGGAGGAGGAGGAGGACGTGGAGGGAGAGGAGGAGGAGGTGGTGGAGGGAGAGAGAGGATAAGATAAGAGAACGAGAAGATGAGGAAGTGCAGAGAGCTCCCACGAGCAGTGCTGTTCATCCCTCCACAGAGATCAGAAAGATATGAGCGTGTATAAACTGGGCTTGGCGCTTGTAGCTCCAAGACCTGGGAGATGCAACACAGAAAACGGCTTTGCTCTTTTCCCTGCCTTTCCTGCCAAAATGACAGAGAGCACGCACACACACACACACACACTCATACACACACACACACACACACACACACACTCACACACAACTTTCTACTGCCTCACACACACAACTCTCCCTGCCTCTCACTCTCTCTCACACACATGCACACACGCACACACACACACACTCACACACACACACACACTCTGCTACAGGGTTGCCCTCTCTCTCCCCTCTCTGCCGCCACTGTCCCTTGCCCTGATTGGACAGTGTGTTCTTGTCATGGCCTGATGTACCGTGCCACGCTGGGCTGTTCCCCAAGGCCAAGTCGCCGCTGTTGGGATATGTAGCTGCTCTGTGCAGTAAGATGACACACACACACACACACACACACTGTGATAGGGTTTTCAGAGGTATGTGCGCTGCTGGGTGTGGTGCGCAGGGTCCAGGGATGGGGCCATGGGAATGTGGTCCACACACACACACACACACACACACTCACACACACACACAATGCTTGTGTGACCTCCAGACCCGTGGTGGTGTTGTATGTGTTTCTTGCCAGTGTGTGTGTGTGTGTGTGTGTGTGTGTGTGTGTGTGTGTGTGTGTGGACGTGGTGGTTTCATAGGAGAGCGGGGGACGACGACGACAAGAAGGGTCATTCATTCATGAGACCCTCACACAAACACCCACACACACACACACCCCCACCCACACACACACACACACACCCCCCTACCCCCCATACAAGCCTTTCATCTTCACTAGCACAGGCCTCTCTTGTTCTGTCTGTCTCACTGAAGAGAAAGGGGGAGAGAGAGAGAGAGAGAGGGAGGAAGGAAGGAAGGGAGGGAGGGAGAGAGGGAGGGATGGGAGGATGGAGGGGAAGGACGTTAGAAGGAAGAGCGCATGACTGATTTGAGGTTCCCGCACCACCATGGCCTCCCTTGCCGAGAGAGTAACAGGTTGCAGCAATACATCTGGTCTCTGCTATCTCTCTCTCTACCTCCCTTTTATCTTATCTCTTGTCTTATCTTATCATCTTTCCTCTATCCTTCCCCCCTGCCCTCTCTCTCTCTCTCTCTCTCTCTCTCTCTCTCTCTCTCTCTCTCTCTCTCTTTTTCTCTCTGTTCGTCCTCATCTCTCCATCCGTACTCGATCTCTCTTTTTTACTGCCCCTCTCCTCTCTCCCCCCCTGTTTCTTCATCCTCCTCCTCCTCAGCCCTCTCCTCTCTATCTGTTCTCCCCCCCTCCCTCTCTCCCTCTCTGGGGCTTGGCTCCGTGGGGTCTGTTCCAGTCTGTCTGTTTGCTGATGATGACTCGTCTCAGAGCAGATGAGATGCTGAGCAGCTGTTGCTCAACTCTGGAGCCGCCTTTCTCGCTCTCCATTTTTCTCTCCGTCCCCCCGCCCCCCCACCCCCCCACCCCCTCTCTCCGTCTCCCCTTCACTCCTCATTTCTCCCCCATTCAGCTCTCCTTCCTCTGGCCTAATTCAGCTTGTTACGTTTTGCAGCACGACCGACCGACCGGCGTCATAAACTAGACAGCCTTCTCTCTCTCTCTCTCTTTTGCACACACAGCAGGGAGTGAATATAGGATTCTCTCTCTCAGGGTGTCAGAAGAGCTGAGTGTCTGCCACACTGTAGTCACATGAAGCCAATGGAAGCCATTCCCAGCGGTTAGGCTAGGTGAAGCCTAATGTCCCAGGATTGGCAGATCTGGACCGTGAGAAAGACTCTTGTGCCGCTTTGTGACCCGACTAGAGGTTGACTAATCTATCTAATGGGAGGAGTGTGATGTACTGTACTGTGTGTGTGAAGGGCTTGTATTGTGTGTGTGAGTGTGTGGGGGCAGGCAGGCAGGCAGGCAGGCAGGCAGGCAGACAGGCAGGCAGGCAGGCACACAGACAGACAGACAGGCAGGCAGGCAGGCACACAGACAGGCAGGCAGGCAGGCAGGCAGGCAGGCAGGCAGACGGGCGGGCGGGCGAGCGGGCGGGCGGGCGGGCAGGCAGGCAGGCAGGCAGGCAGGCAGGCGGGCAGGCAGGCAGAATGGAGACTGGTTTCTGTTTTTAAGGTAGACAGTGATGCAGTGTTTTTTGTTCTTTTCCCAACCTCCCCTCATTGAGTGGATTCCTCTTCCCTCTCTTCTTTATCAGATATGGCAGCGCCTGATCATAATCTTTATTGCCGCTCACTCTCTCTCTCTCGCTCGCTCTCTCTCTCTCTCTCTCTCTCTCTCTCTCTCTCTCTCTCTCTGAGGGGGTGGGTGTTGAGCCTGACAGGTGCCTTCGTCTGTGAGTGTGTCTGAGTGTGTCTGTGAGTGTGTCTGTGTCTGTGTCTGTGTCTGTGTCTGTGTCTGTGTGTGCGTGCGCGTGCGCGTGCGCGGTGAGGTCGTGGAGGGGGATGACTGCCACATCAGTAATTAGTTCCTCCAGCCCCCCAGTCCTGATGACTGATTGGGCTCCTGATCCGCTGGAAATCTGGGATCAGTGCGGCAGATCCGCTCCCTAATAAACGCTGCCTACTCGACCGGGAACGTTGACGCTCCCAAGCTGGAATATCGCAAGAGTTTGAGATTTATTCGCTGCAGAAAATCCCTTAATGGGAAATGCAACATGCAGTCTAATTTGAGGATGCTGAGATA
>NC_137680.1:4282020-4289520 GCF_963989245.1 Nansenia antarctica | reverse complement strand
AAACTGAAAACTCGTCGGACAAAATGTCCGGTGAAAATAATCACCACCATTCTCAGCTGAGCACCAAACACACACACACCCACGCACACACACTGCCCGAGAGAGAAGGACCCGCCCCCTCCAGCCAGCCTATAGGCTAACCAAAGGGGGCGGGTCCTTCTCTCTCGGGCAGTGCCGCGCGTGCACGAGTGTGTGTGTCCGGTGCCCAGCTGAAAATGGTGGCCCGAAGCGGAAAGCCTTATCTTTATCGCACAATAACAAGGATAACAAACGAAACGGACAACATTTACACTAAGACAGTGTGCGAATTAAATCACGGTGTGCGGGGGAGCCCAGGGATTCAAGCAACAAAAAGAAAATCTCCTGACGGAAAAAAAAGTTCTGGCCAAATCGGGGCCGGTGGCTTTCCGCGCGCGTGCGATGTTCCGTTCTACGTTCTAATGCTTTGACTTTTCTTTCGAAAAATGTGAATACATTTCCGCGTTGTCGAAAATCAATGACACATCGCTAGTCAACTAACACGGTTTGTTTTATGAGCCTGCTAACAATGTAAAGTAGTGTTGTAAGATGGAGACAAACTTCAGCTATATGATCTAACAGCCGGTCTTCAGGACGACATACAGACCCGTATGAGCTTACAGGGCTATCCCCTAAGTATGATTTGACAGGCAGCTAAACGAAAATGCCTTCCCAACCAGCGAGACCTGGGGGGTGTTCCATCAACGTCGCCAAAGGAAAACCTAGGCCCACTTCGCCAAGTCCCGCGAGACTCTTAAAAAGATCCAGGCATATCTTGATAGATCTCGCGAGACTTGTCAAAACAAGCCCAGACTTTCCTCCAGCGACGTCGATGGAACACCCCCCTGGTTATAGAAATGACGTTGTTTTATTGATAAAAATTTTAAAAAAGGGTAAAACTGGAAAGAGAAAATTGAAAACTCACATTAATCCCAAACAATTTAACAAACTTCAGTTAACGTAATGTGGAGTCCGTTCATTGATCGATGCTGTCTGTTCAGTTCCCAGTGAGGCGCCCGTTCAGCGCTGGACATAATGGCATAGCGCGCATGCGAATCATGTTATATTATTATATAGCTCGCATCTAATCGTATCGGATGAGAAATAGACATTAAATGGCATATATAGGTCGCTACACAACAGTAATCACCGCGACAAACAGCTATATTAGATTTGGAGAAAAAAAAATATGATTTAGAAAAAAATTTTTTTTATTATATTTTAATATGATGACCGGAATAATTCACGTTTGTCCGGTAAATCGAAATCTTCCCGGACACGATGTCCGGCGGCAAATTTTTCTAACGGAAACCCTGGTGTGTGGCATGCATGTGTGTGTGTGTGTGTGTGTGTTCTTCTCTGGGAAAAGATGTGTCCTTGTGATCTTCAGAAGGCGTCTTCCCTTTGCTTAGATCAGCCTGTGGCTGCCAGACCGTGACAGACAAAGCCTCTGTCTCTGTACACGTTGTGCCCTGTCATCTCAAGGCTGTTGAGCCTTTGTTGAGGGCCTCTTATTGTGTGAATGATCTTGTGAACCTTGTATTCAAGTCAAGCTCTCTCTTTTCCTAGGGGAGGATAGACACTAGAGAGACACAGATAAGTCCTGAGAGAGAGAGATAACCTGCCACTTATTCAAATAGGGGGGGGGGGAAGAGAGAGGGGGGGAGAGAGGGAGACAATGATGGTTACATGGTGAGCAGGCCCTGCGACACGGCAGCCTGTATGGCATCAGACTCAAAGAACCAGACACACACACACACACACACACACACACACACACACACACTATATAGACCTATACACTACGCCTACAGGAAGATGTGCTGTCCTCTGTCTTTCATCCCATCCCTCCCATCCCTTCCTCCCTCTCATCTCTGTATCACCTTACATCTAGTGTCTCTCTCTCTCTCCTGTGAGACCCTGTCAGAGGTGTGTGTGTGTGTGTGTGTGTGTGTGTGGCGCTGAGTTTCATATAACCTGCCACCTATTCAGCCTGGGAACAATAGTGGGAGGGAGGGGGAGCCCTACTGCAGAACCTCACAGACCTGAGAGAAACTCTTACACAATAGAACCGTTCTAATACACAAAAGATACCTTCTGTCTCTTCTTGCAGTTTCTGTTTCTTTCCCCCTCTTATTCCCACCCCACCTCTCTCTCTCTCTCTCTCTCTCTTCCACCTCTCTTTCTGTCCTTTCCATGTGTCTCTTTCTTTCACTCCTCTCTCTCTCTCTCTCTCTCTCTCTCTCTCTCTCTCTCTCTCTCTCTCTCTCTCTCTCTCTCTCTCTCTCTCTCTCGCACCTAAACTTAACCTATTGCACAGGCTTGTCAACAGTGATTCATTAAAGCGTTTGGTTTGTAATTTAGGCCAGTGGAGAGACAATCATCACTTGATCATTTTTGATTGCTCACGAGTCCCAGAGCTGACCTTCTGTGGCCATATGGCCAGCATCCACTTGATGCATGATCACCTGATCGCTTCTGACAGGTTGAGTATGTTTAATAACCCCCCTTCGTATCACGTACAATATTTTAATCTGGTAAAGTACCAGGAATTGGATTGGATTGGTCTCGCACCCCCTATTTGAATAGGGGGCGGGCCCCGAAACGACAGCGCCGTTGACCAATAGCCTTGCGTAATGCGGTTTGAGTGACAGCTCTGACACAGCAGGAAAACAGAGCAGCTGGGAAACGGGGCCCCAAGGTGAACCGAAGGTGAGCGTTACCGACGGCAACGAGGGACCCAGCAAACACAGCTGTGCGTCTGGGTGGAAGCTTAGGTGTGATCATGGGATCCCCCTCACACTTATGCCTCAGCTCGGTTTGAATTCAGGCGAGAAATCACACTTCAATCACACTTAAATCACACTTCAATCACACTTAAATCACACTTCTTCACCCGGAATATCGTCATTGACACATTTGTTAGGTTCCCACAGTGAAGTTCTGAAAACAGGAACCCACAATGTTCACAGTTCACACCGCAGAAGTGACAAACATAAAGACACACACACACACACACACACATTTACAGTGTTTTGTATGCACCAACACTCCTACACAACCTTCAGGCTAGGTGACTGGGGAGTCGGGGGGAGAAGTACCTGGCTGGCAGCCTGTCTCTATCTGAGCACCTGTGACTTCCTCACATCCCACAACTCTATAATTAAAGCTAACTCTATTCTGAGGCTGAAGTGAGAGGAGAGGTGCGTGCACGTACACACACACACACACACACGTACACACACATACACACACACAGAGCAGACAGGGTGAAATGTCTGTGAAGTAGTCAAGTGTTCCTGCAGAATCTGGCAGCCTGCGAGGCTTGATAAAGAGGTGGAAGACGGTGCTGGAATGCGAAGGAGAGGAGATAGAGAGAGAGAGAGAGAGAGAGGAGATGAACGAGAGAGGAGATGGAGAGACATCCTGACTTCACTTACCCTGAGCTGCTCTCCCTAATGGTTAGGCTTCGGAGGCCAGCGAGCTGTTTATTGTTTGTGTGTGTTTGTTTGTTTTGATCTTATCTACAGTATCTTATCTATCTTTCTACATATGCATGCCATTTAACTGATGGTGATGCCTTTTATCCATAGCGACTTACGTTAGTGAGTGAGTGCATATGTTACGGTACATGTGGGAATACGGTACATGTGGGTAAACTAGGGTTAGGGTTAGGTGCTAGGGTGACTTGGTACATGCTGGCATGTCGAACCCTAACCCTAACCCTACCCCTAACCCTAAACCTAACCGTAGCACCCTAGCACCTAACCCTAACCCTAGTTTTCCCACATGTACCGTAACACATACATTTTCAGTAGATATGGTCCCAGCGGCAGCGGGAATCGAATCCACAAGCTAAAAGTTGTGAGCAACTCTGAGGACCCATACTACGATCAAGCTGGCAACTTCCAGCTGGACAAACAATAAAGCATGAGCTGGGATGAGATGAGGACAGCTCGGAGAGAGAGATGAACAGACAACGCTGAGTGAGAAAGAGATCCAGAGAGCTGAGGGGTGTCAGAGCTGTGACGGGGTATGCGCTGGGGAGGGCTCCGTAGTGAGGGAGGGAGCACAGAGGGGGAGAGTTATGTGTTATTTGTTTGGCTCTTGGAAAAGCAGCGTCCTCTTTGTTCCCAGTAAACACACACGCGTTTGAGCGTTTATTGGCCCTAAACATGCTGCCATGTTGAGACAAAGGCATGATGTGATGCACATTAGCTCTCTCTCTCTGTCTCTCTCTCTCTCTCTCTCTCTCTCTCTCTCTCTCTCTCTCAATCTCAATTCAATTCAATTCAATTTCAAAGGGCTTTATTGGCATGGGAAACATACATTTACATTGCCAAAGCATGTGAAGTGTGAAGATAAAAAAACAAAAACAAAAAGAATGTACGGTAATGTACGTACTAGAATAAATGTCTCTGTCTCTGTCTCTCTCTCTTTCTGTCTCTCTCTCTCTCTGTGTCTCTGTCTCGGTCTCTCTCTCTCTCTCTCTCTCTCTCTCTCTCTCTCTCTCTCTCTCTCTCTGTCTCGGTCTCTCTCTCTCTCTCCCTCTCCCTCTCCCTCTCCCCCCCCCCCCCCCCCCTCTCCCCCTCCTGGGTCAGGTGCAGCGTAGATGTTTCTCTCTATCAATAATAAAAGGGTGAGAGGAACAGAGCACGGTGCTCCCTTTCTCGCCAGGGGATGAATTATTCACCCAGTAGAAAGAAGTGCATTTGTGAGTGTGTGTGTGTGTGTGTGAGTTAAATAAATGCATAATGCTAAGTGGGCATTGCTTTTAGTTGTGTAGTTTGTGAACGTGTGCATGTTAGTAATACTGTACATGCTTCGTTTTATTTGATTGTTTTCTTTTATTGAGTTAAGTAGAGAGTGCCTCTCAGTTGTTCTGTGTGACTTGTGTGTAGTTTCTGAATGATTGATTGAGTGTGTGAGGCTGCAGTAGGCCTACCTACAGGGACACCATGTCAGGACTGGGCTGTACCGTACTCAGGACATTACAGCGTAGGAGGGAGAACCCCCTACGGAGCTCCTGTATGACTGAGTGTTCTGGTTCCTTATTCAAAACTCTACTCAAATATAGATGACTTCATTCCAGCAGCCCTCTACAGCACCTGCAGACTGACCACACCTCAATCACCCTCCACTGTGGTACTGGTAGTGAAAGGGGAAACGAGAATGAGAGAGAGAGAGAGAGAGAGAGAGAGAGGGAAGGTATAGAGAGGAGAGGGAAGGGGGGGAGAGAGAGAGAGAGAGAGAGAGGGAGAGTGGGAAGAGAGAGAGGGAAGAGAGAGATGGAAGGGAGAGAGAGAGGGAAGGGTTGAATTCCACAGATGCATGGAATAGTTTGTATGTCATTTCCTGCCACGTGCGTGTTCCCAATTCAACTCACTGGAGGCCGTTGTGAATTCCTGCCTTTAGTGATTTCCACTCTCTCTCTCTCTCTCTCTCTGTCATGCTGGTACAGTATGCCTCAGCGCCCTAACCGTGCACAACTACGGTCATGTTCTCACCGAGTTCTCTGCGCAGTCACTGCTTTTCAGTTTTGAAAGCGTGCTAACTGTTTTAAATGGGCCAGAATAAAGTCTAGGAATGTGCTCTCTTGAAACGAGGACCGGGTAACTAGTCATTGTGTCTGTTATGTAACAGCCTTTCTTTGGGAAATAACGCAGGAATGCATGAAAGGTTACACATATCGACATGCACCCAACATAAATGTACAGAGATAACACTACATGCTTTGGTGTGTGTACTGTACACACATGAATGCACAGACACACACACACACACACACTCTCCCCTTCCCAACAGATTTCCTCCAGCTGTTCATCTCTCGTTCACACTTTGAAGCTTATTGCTGTCTGCTGCCATCCCTCCCCTCCCTCCCTCCTTCCCTCCCTCCCTCCCTCCATCCCTCCCGTCCCCCTTCTGTTCGCCCTCCATCTTCCCCTCCGAATCCACCTCGTCTCACTGGTCATGACTCTCCTTTTTCTAACACTCCATTTTCGAGAGTGTCTTTTTCCGATATTTCATCACGTCTGACGTCTCTCTATAACGCAACGTACCAGTCAGGTCCTTCTGTATCAATCTCTTGTTGTTGTTGCCGTTGTTGCATCATGAAGACAATTTTTTATTTTTCCACCTGGTAGTCGCTCCCATGCAACCTCTGTGCAACACTGTCTCATTCTGCTGCTTTCAACGCACACAGAAATAGGTTTTTTTTCCCCCGTCACATGTTGCTGTATATGGGAGAATCTCAAACGATACCCCGTTTCCTATCGAGCGTGTGCTACCGTACTCAGCTCGGACTTCTTTATCGACTCTAGTAAGGTGGATGTATGGAGGAATAAGGTGTAATTTGAGTCGCAGTCGACCGTCTCCTTACGCCGTCTGTAGTTCTCTAAATGTAGCAGTTCCTTCCCTATTGATCGGTACGTGATTGAGTGTGTAGTGAAAAGGTCAATAAGAGGATGGGCGCGCGCTTCTCTCTCTTCATTTCCTATAGTTTTATTCTTAGCATGTGAAACGGCTGCTGCCTGCTGCTGTCAAAGTTAAGCTATGCTCCAGCTCACTCCACGCATACCAAAATGCCCTGCCCTAGCTCTGCGTGTGCGGGTGTGTGTGTGTGTGTGTGTGTGTGTGTGTGTGTGTGTGTGTGTGTGTGTGTGTGTGTGTGCTAACTAACCAGTGCTGCAACGCTCTTGGACAGCAGCAGCTAGCAGTATAGACAGCAGAAGGTCAGTTGCTCGCTCGCCCAGACTCCAGCAGCAGCTAATGACCTTCATTAGTTTAGATGGGGAGTGGAGATGTCGCCTGGCCAAGCAAGCGTCTCTCAGACTAGAGTTAAACATAGTAATGCTGCTTCCTCCTTATTCCTCATCCTTATTCCCCCGGCTACGAGAGCTAGAATTTCATCAGTAGTCATGAACAGAACATCACGTCTAGCTGTTGAAGGTTTTTTGCCATTCATATCGAGCTTCTTTCCCCATCAAGTCTCAAACCACTTGACACCGGAAATCGCTATCAAAGTGTAGCAATCACTTCTGTGATGCACAGCAGAGTTTTTATTTTTTTATGACGGCACAAAAAAGAATCCTCATGCAATCCTCCGCCGTCGCAGTGGAGGGGTGGGCAGGGAATCGTGCTCGATTGGAAAGCAGAGGAAAATTATTTGTAAGAAAAGACAAGAAGAGGGGGTTGCGGAAAAGGTAGAGGGTGATAAGATAATGCCCCTATTTCAGACTGGATAGAGACGCCACACAATGTAGTATGTATCAGGTTTTGTTCTTCTGTTGTTCTCCTCGACCAGAAAAGCAGAACAACAAAGGCATGGAGCTGTAACCCTGTGCAGCGAATGCTTATTATTATTACTACTACACCCTTAAACCACAATAGGCCGAGTAGTACTTCTGCAAAGACCGGTTATTTGGTTTCACGTCACACACACACACAAACCACACGTCGGCAGGCAGACGTTTTTACACCAAC
>NC_137680.1:4262020-4267020 GCF_963989245.1 Nansenia antarctica | reverse complement strand
CTTCCTGTGTCTCTGTGTCTGGAGGACACGGAGCCCCCCCCCCCCGTCTCACTGGCCTCTGTGTGAATGGAAATGGTTAGTTTACTGCATCAGCCTAGAGAAAGTGAGAGATGTGTGGTGAGTAGGGGGGGGTAGAGGAGTGGAGTAGGACAGAGTGGAAGAGAGGAGGCGGCAGAGAAGGAGGGAGAGAGGGAGAGAGAGAGAGAGAGAGAGAGAGAGAGAGAGAGGGAGAGAGAGAGAGGGAGGGAGAGAGAGGGAGAGAGAGAGACAGACAGAGAGAGAGAGAGAGAAAGAGAGAGAGAGAGAGAGAGAGAGAGAGAGAGAGAGAGAGAATTTTTTTTTTGTGAACAGTGAACACTTGGTGAGTTGGTCATAGGGGACCTCTCCACAGCCCTGATTTAGTCATCACTCTCTAATCCCTGGGGTTTGGTACCCACACACAGATGCACGCACACTCCTTCCATTTCCCTACTGCTGGCAGAGTACCACAGGTAGCTGCTAGGCTGCAGTGGAAACCTTGAGCTTAATCAAAAATACTCTCTAAAATGGCTTCCTTTCGCTGCCGAAATGTATCCCCAGCAGGAAAGCCTTATTCAGCCTTCCAATTGGGCTCTTGTACGAGTATATGACTTGACTCTTGACTATCTAATCCTGTCAGAACAGAGCATAGAGGACAACGGTACTGCACAAGGTATCTGTGAAGACACACAGAGCTATTTTCTTTTCTCCCTGGCTGCCTTTCCTTTTGTCTCTACGGGTGATGTGCATGGCAGCCCCCGCACGTGAGGACTATACTGGAGATGAGGAAACACACACACACACACACACACACCGTCCGGCCCCTTATGGCGCTTCTCCACTACCGTCCCGTACCGTACCAGAACCTGTGCGCGGCGGCTGTGGCTCAGGAGGTAGAGCTGCCGTCTAATGATCTCAAGGTTGGCAGATCGGCGGTTGGAGGCCCCGGCTGGCCACATGTTGAAGTGTCCTTGGGCAAGACACTGAACCCCAAATTGCTCCCAGTGAGCGGGCCGGCGCCTTGCGTGGTAGCTTTCCGCCATTGGTGTGTGAATGTGTGTGTGTGAATGGGTGAATGAGAGGCCGTTGTAAAGCGCTTTGGATAAAGGCGCTATATAAGTACAGTCCATTTGTGCGCCCGCTTTGTTTTGCTTTCTCCACTGCCAACTGGGCCGTACTGGGCCGTAGTACCCGTACTGATGTTGGCTGCCCTTCCTGACTCGTCCTATCCGTGCTACGATGTGACACTGCAGACCGTTGATTGGTTTGATTAATAAGTGACACGTCATACAGCTGTTGTTTGCATTCTATTTGATACTCTTCAGCTGCAGCACCCCAGCTAAGTCTGATCATGGATGAGTGGTGGTATTTTCACTATAATGGGAATTAACATGGTGAAATGCATTCTTAGACATGACGTGGTTGTCATGATTACAAAGATGCCACTTGAAATGCATGAAACCCACGTTTATTTGTGTCTTACACACACGTCCGCCTAGTGTTTGACTGCCTGTAGCCCAGTCACGAATGGTCCCAGTACTGTAGCTTCAGACGGAACAATTTGGTTGTTATTGTGCTTGCTGTAGCAAGCCCACGATATGTTATTGCTCATATATATTTATTTTAATCCTGTTCTTTTACCAACTGCTAAGACAACAATATAGTAACCTAGCTACTTTAGCTAGCTAAAGATAAGCCCCCCAAATAATCTTACAACTTGTTTAGCAATTATATTACGATGTTTCTGTCGAACCCTGCAGTGTATCTCAGCAACGTAATGTAGCTAGCAAACAGAAGTGTTATTTTGATAAACTGGACACATTTTGGTGATATTTATGGTTACTTTCTCGCCGAAAAACATATTAAAACTTCATAAAATAACATGTTAACACACAAATAAAGCTTTTAGCCAATGGAGGGTTTAAAATGGAGTTTTTTTTTATTGAGGATTTAAAATCCCCGCTGCGGCCAGCGAAATGCATTCTTTTCTCGGAGGAGGCAGGTCTGTTGTGTATAATGGAGAAGCATTTCAGAAAATACGGTACGGATAAGATACAAACGCGTGCCGTCCTGTAACCGTCCCGGTCTGGTCAATGGAGAAGCGCTGTTACAAAACCCCAGACACACCTTGGGAGAGGACCACATCTGTCCACGGTTCTGTTCTGCATTTGAGGCTCCTGAGGAGGAGTTGTCATTCTGCTGTGTCGCTGTGTCGCTCCGTCAGTCAAATCACCAACACCCCTCCCCTCCCCCCCTCCCATTTCCTCCTCATTCCTTTTCATCCATCATCCCCCTCTCCTGCATGGCCTCCACCTGTCCCTGCCCTTCGGGAAACTCTCTGGACGTGTGTGTGTGTGTGTGTTCTCTTTTGTGCGTGGCAGCCATTTCGTGACGTTAGAATTATACGGTTCTATCTCCATTTTTGGTCGAAATTTTGTTTTTTTACGTAATCTGATCCATTAGGTGTTTATTAATGCCTGTGTGGTGTTATTTTTTAAATGTTGACATTTTCGAGTTAGTCATTCATAAAATACAAAGGTTCCATCTCACAAAACATAATGGAATGTAAAAACTTTGACGCTCAATATCTCTGAACTGCCCTAAACGGAGAGAGAACCTTATAATTCTAAGCTCACGGTTTGTGTGTGAAAATGGAGAGAACGTCGTTGCACACTGCGCTCACAGCAGCATAGGGAAACGCTGTGTTGTTGTCGCTGCAGAGACGACGCGTTTCTAAGGGGAATGAGGACAGGAGCAGCTCAGAGGGAAAGGAGGCAATGTCAGTGATGTAAAAACTGTGTACACACACACACACACACACGTCACACGCCATACAGTACAGACACCTCAAGACCCGTCATAACACCCACCACCACAAGAAATGCAGTTCAGACCAGCACCACTGACGTCATCCAACCCCGCCTCTCTTTTTCTCTCCCTCCCTCTTTGTCCTTGTCTGCTCCTCTCTTGTTCCTGTGCTGTCTCTTTCTTTCATCTTTTCTTCCTCTCTTTTGTTTACTATCTCTCTCTCCCATCTCTCTCTTTACCCCCCTTTTCTCACTGTCATCCTTCTTTCTTCCTCTCCTCCTCCCTGTGTTTCCCTCCCTCCCTCCCCTCCCTTCATACAGAGCCCTCAACGAACCCGTCCAATACCGGCGTGGTGGCGGGGGCTGTGATCGGCTCCCTGCTGGCCGTCCTCCTGGTCGCCGCCCTCGTCGCCGTCCTGGTGACCCGCAGCCGCCGGCAACAGCAGGGTTACCGCGGCAACGGTAACGGCAACGGCAACGACATCAAGTCCCGCATCTTCGGCGGCGGGAAGAAGTCGAGCAACAAGAACGGGGCCGGCGCCGCTGTTGCCGGCGGCAACAACAACGGCCCCATCTACGTGTACAACGAGAGCGCCGACCACCAGGGCCTGTCGGAGAAGACCAATCACCATCAGCCGCTGCACATGGGGGGGGGGCGGGGGGGTGGGGGGGAGGAGGTGGCGGCCACCACCCCCACCGCCCAGGACATCCTGCTGAGTGGCGAGCTGGACGAGGCGGAGAGGAGGAAGTTCGACGACCTGGAGGACGAGGGGGACGAGAGGTACGACCACTTCGGAGGGGGCGGGCCCATCCTGCAGCTCCGCCCCCCTCACGACGAGGAGGACGGCATGATGGGCCCCGGCGGTTACATCGACGACGACATGGAGTCCCAGAGGGACGGCTCGGTGATCTCGCGGACTGCTGTGTACGTGTAGAGGAGGAGAGAGAGAGAGAGAGAGAAGAAGGAAGGAAGGAAAGAAAGAGGGATGGAGAGAAGGAGGAGGTGAAATAAACTCCTTCCTCAAAACGATTCTGTGGTGTTAGGGGGGTTCTCACCCCTGGAAAAATAAATTAATACCAGTTTTATTTTATTTTTTTAATATATGACCACCAACCACAAAGCAGGAAGATTGACCTGAATGAACTGACTGGAGGGGAGGGGGGAGGGGGGGGGGGGGGTGGAATGTTCCAAACGGGGACGGTTTGGAGGACGAGGATGCTGTGGGACTGTGGTTTCTGTCTCCCAACAGAAAGAGAACTTTGATCCCTTGTTGTGTTGTCGACCAAAAAGTGAACGAATAATCATCAAACAATCTGGCTCCCGTCCGCTAGCATCGCGACCTTGACTTGACGGGTGGCTCCGGAATGGCGAGGACATTGTAGCAAGGAGAACGAGGAGAAAATGGCATCTCAATAGCACCTCGCTAGCCAAAAAAACCTCTCCTCCTGCTAACGTATTTACTATTGTTTCCACTAAACAACACACACCGTACAAAGTACAAATGGAACACCGTGTCACGGTGATGTGTTCTCCCTGCTTATTCTCAGCCGTCCTTTGGAGGACATCTTATTATTCTGTCGACAGCGTGTGTTTCTGCCTTGACAAGAAGGGAGGGAAAGTTTGCAGGGAAAAAGAAGTGGTCGATGTTGTCGAGGAAAGTAAATGTGTGAAACTCTTTAATCTTCTGCACTAGTCACTGCTGTGTCTGTCTCTCAATTCTTCTCTCTTTCTCTCTCTCTCCCTCCCTCTACCTGCACTGTAGTCATTCATGGGATTGTGCTGAAAGTAGAAACCCCATGGAAGGGAGGGAGGGAGCATTGCAGAAACGAGAAAGAGTTGAATGAAAGAAAGAGGAATTAAGACTGATGGGAGAGGGAGGGAAGTGAGTTTGAACCAAATCGCACGCACACTAGACAACAAACAAAAACAGAGAGAGGGAGAGGAGGAGGAGAAGGAGTGAGCGGTGTAAACAAGGCGAGATGGAGAGAGGGGGAGAGAGAGGGAGACAGTTGGAACAGCGTGGCAGTTTGGTCGTCTCAGGCCTCTCTTCAGAGTGCTCCTGACAAGAGGAGTTTGATTGGTAATGAGGCATGAAGTCACCCCGCTTAGACGGGACCAACAGCTTGCCACTGCTTATCGTTTATGACGTGGCCTTTTTCTCTCCTCTCTCTCTC
>NC_137680.1:4257020-4259520 GCF_963989245.1 Nansenia antarctica | reverse complement strand
ACACACACACACTCTCTCTTCCTTCCCTGTCCCTTTATAGAGAGAGACAGAGAGATTCCTCCTGCCTTGTGTCAGCACCCACGTACGTGAACCTCCCACTTGCCCAATTTTGAGGGATTTAGAGAAAATGCTTTCATCCAACTGTTCTGTTGCCCTCTCTCTCTCCTGGGTTCAGGGCTTTCTCTACAATCCCCTCTTCCATCTTACAGTTGGCTTTTTTTTAGCAGTAAATATTTGAAGGGTATAGATTTTTTCCTTGATTCCATCAGGCACAAAGTTGGGTTTTAAGATGAAATGCCTTTTCGAAAGTTTTTCCTAACCCGACTAGCACAAAAGTTGCTTTTCGGAAATTAAAAAATAATGGAAAAAAAAAAAAAGTAAGGGAAGAAATTATCCCTTTTAAGAAAATTCAACATCTTCTGCTGGCTCCCCACACCGATGACTAATCGAAGCCTTAACATACCCTGTCTCGCTCACAGAAAACCCCTTCCCTTCTGTACATAGTATACATATATAAATATCTAGCAGAAAAAAGAATAACTAATTTATGGTGTCACATGTTTGTGTATCTCTCGGCGGCAAGCATGAAGGAGATTCTCCTTTTTCTCTATTGACGCTCATTTTACAGTTTTTATCTTTTCATCTCTTTTTGCAGTGCTTTATAATTTATGTTTTCGAGTGCTTTATTCTTGACTGCTATGCTGTGATTCTATGCTGAACAAGGCATAAATGTGCTTCTTCTACTGTACAAATTGGTGCACACTCAAAAACAAATCTTACCACGAAATGTGCTTTTATTCACCGTTTCCGTATTCAACTGTTTTTCTGTGTAAAACTTGTTTCTTTTTTTTATTTTGGAGAAAAACAATGTTTTGAGAGTAAGGTTGCTGTCACGATTTCGTCAAGTCTTTCTATTTTTTATTTTATTTTAATTCTTTTTTTTGTATTTGGTTGCTATTAAAGTTTTTCTTGATTTTTCAAATGTTACTGTGTGGTTATCTGTTTCCTGTTTCCTGCTGGTGTCACATGAGGTTAGTTAACTAGCACCCTGGGGGGTATTCCATCAATATCGCTAGAGAAAAATCCAGGCTTATTTAGCTAAATCTCATGAGACTTATCAAAATAAGCCTGTACTTTCCTTTAGCAACGTTGATGGAATTACCCCCCTGGAGTTAGACTAGAACGTAAACACTGGTGATTCATTCACACTGATTAGATTTATAGATTAATTGATCAAGACAATGAAGTCCCCCTTTCTCCTTTTTAGTCTATTTCCTTTCATCTAGGATAGACACAGCTCTCCTTTCCTTGTCTTGGTGTGTGTCTTGTTTCGGGTGAGATAAAAGAGTGTGTGTGTTGTCAACAGAGCACTGATAAGAGTGTGTGGGAATCCAAACAGAGAGATGTGCTGTAGGCCATTTTAGCTGATGTGGCTCACCTTGCTCTTGCAACACACAAGTCCCTCCCCCTCTGTGTGTGTCTCTGATCTGCATGCTGTGCTCTGGTTGGCTGAGTTGAACTCGCTGCCTTGGTAACAGGTAGTTTGAGTTTGAACAGTAGCTGAAAGGTTAATGGGGTCATTCTGCTTTTTTAGGTTTCGGGTGTCTGCCTCTCCATAGAGAGGGCATTGACACAGAATTGCGTGTCTACATACGTGCGCACACACACACACACACGCACACACACACACACACACAATACTCACATACAATGTACAAAGAGAGGAGTCATAATATGTTTCCTGGCACATACATTTCCTGAAATACTGCCTCTTGACACTCCGTCACACCTCACACACACACACACACACACACACACACACACACACACACACACACACACACACACACACACACACACACACACACACACACACACACACTAAGGGCTTAGGAATGTGGTTCTGTTGCTTTAGTATTACTCCTCCAGGCAGGGCAGATTGTGTTATCAGTTAGGGAATGTGCACACTGGCTGAAAAGCAGTGAATGGACCCGCTCTCAAAGGGTGCATTGTTTGATGTCTGACCGAAACCAGAACTGGTTTGGTCAAAATTGAAGGACAACGTGTGTGTGTGTGTGTGTCTGTGTGTGTCTGTGTGTGTGTGTGTGTGTGTGTGTGTGTCTGTGTGTGTCCGTGTGTGTGTGTGTGTGTGTGTCTGTGTGTGTCCGTGTGTGTCCACAATTTTATTCTTTGTAAAAAAAACATTTACTCTTCACTGCAGTACATGATGGTAGTTGAAGTCAGAACGGCTTGTTTGAATAGTTCCACTGACAGTTGGGTTATGGAGGTTGTAGGTTTTTTTCGCCCTGAGCCCCCCGATTGGTTGTGTGGCTGGGCACCTTGTCACAGGTCGTCTTTGTTGAGTTTCTCTAACCGATGCACAACTATTTATTCACAGTCCAGGCCACCATCTGGCTGTTCTAATTGCTTTGAGTTGATGAGCAGAGACACACACACACACACACACACACACACACACACACACACACACTCCTCTAGG
>NC_137680.1:4247020-4252020 GCF_963989245.1 Nansenia antarctica | reverse complement strand
TCCCTCCGTGCCAGAAGGGTGTATATATACGGTTCAGTACTATGCTTGAAGTACAGTACGGTGCTCTAGCCTTTACCTTGGGTCCATCTGACTGTCACGCTCAAACACACTGGTTTTTACCATCCACTCCTACTTCCCCTTCAGTGCACTCTGCTTCTGCTTGCCTTGACTTCCCGGTGATCAGACTGATACTGTCGATGTTCACCCGTCAGTGTGACACTCACACCCGCGTTACCCTCTAGAAGGCATATTGGTATAAGGCAGTGGTTCTCAAACCTCTCCTCGGGGACCACCAGCCGTTCCACATATTTGATCTGTTCCACCACCAGCACACCTGATTCAACTAATCAGATTTGTACTTGATTAGTTGAATCAGGTGTGCTGGTGGTGGAACAGATCAAATGGGGGTGGCTGGGGGTCCCTGAGGAAAGGGTTGAGAACCACTGGTATAAGGTGTATCTGGTCGAAGGAGGGGTCTTTGGTGAGGGGACAGAGGGATCTTTGATGGTCTTGTGAGACAGGTTGTAGCCCAATATCCACACACGAGCATATCACTTAGAATGAAGCAATGCATCGGCCCACTACGCATCCTAGATGAGATGTGAGTGTGGGTATTGGAACTCAGCCATCGCTATAGAGGGGTCGGCAACCTTTCGGAATGAAGCGTGCCGGTTTCTTTTAATTTATTTTTTACTTTGTATTTTTTAAACCACTTTAACAGCCCTGTGTGCCATCTAGATTGCCCAGTGCACCAGTCAATTACAGTTACAGTTAGAAATGAGTGGGTTGTTCTTTTGACTGTGAATATCCCCCGCCCACTCGATGTTTAAACTGAATCTGATTGGTTTTGTCGTATAACCTTTTATTTAACCAGGGAAAGTCTCATTGAGATTTAAAATCTCTTTTACAAGAGCGTCCTTGGCCAAGACAGGCAGCAGCATAATTAACAGGGTTGCAGACATAAAGCAAAACATTATAACAATTTACAATGAAAACAACGAATAAATTACAGAATCACAAAAATATCCAAAATATTAATCAGCATTCATCACAAGTCATCGACAATGCAATATGAGTCAGCCAAAACATCTACAGCCAGATGCCAGTGCTTGCCTCCAGGTTATTTAGAATTACTTTAAATGCATCCAGTGAGGCCAGGCTCTTGAAGATTCAGGTAATTTTCAAACTGATTCCAAGCAGACAGAGCAGCACATCGTGAGTTTAGAATGATAAGGTTCTATCTCCGTTTAGGGTAGTTCAGAGATATTGAGCGTCAAAGTTTTTACATTCCATTATGTTCTGTGAGATGGAACCTTTGTATGTTATTAATTACTAACTAAAAACATTTTTAAAATAACACCACACAGGCATTAACAAACACCTAATAGATCAGATTATGTAAAAAACTCAATTTTGACGAAAAATGGAGATAGAACCTTATAATTCTAACGTCACGATACTTAAACCCTATTTCCCCCCAAATCAGTTCGGATGTAGATCCACAGATCCGCTATCTTTTGTGACAGCGATTTTGATAGGCCGAGAGCCACGAGAACCAATCAAATAAAGGCCTGTGGATTGATCAATTACCACATCACTAGGCTAATAAACTAAGATTTTACAATTATTTAATGTTTGTTTGTTTGTGTGCCACGTAACACCACCTTGCATGCCAACATAAGATGTTGTCCTAGGGCCATCAGAGAAGGCTAAAAGGAGGAGGGTTGAAGCCGTTGTCCTCTGTGTGGTACTCTTAACCCCCCTGTAGGGACGGAGTGATGCCAGCCGCTGTGGGAGGAGGCGTTCAGCCCCCACTGGTGGTGCATCATGGGAAAAACGGCATGAGTCATGTCTCCCTTGTGCAGTGCAGTATGTGACACATGAGCAATCTGCTGTGTGTTGTGTGTTGTCTCTTGGCTGAGCTGGTTGTAGTGTAGTAGTGTCAGTCTATCTATAGTCGATTAGAGAATCTTTGTACATTTCTCTTCACATTGTCAACATTGAGAACGTGCTGCACAACACAATCACAATAGGGCTTTTCTTCTCTGCCTGTAACATTCTTTTGTAGGTCTGATCTGATCTGCGTAGGTTTTATCTGATCTTTCGCCAGCTATTCTGCCGCCTTTTCGACTCGCACTGTATTGGGTTGAGCTGTAGTTTACAGTGTGTCTGGGTGTGTCCCCTCTAGTCTTTTATCATCTGTAGCACCTTACTGCTACCCACACTATATTATTTATCTCTGTATTACTGGGCCTGTCCGTGTGCTGTTCTCCAGTCGTTTATCCTCCATAGTGCCCCATACAACTGTGATATATGGAGCTGTAACATTTGTGTGTGTGTATCCTGGTTAGCTCTGTAGATGAGGTGTTGACTCATATGTAGGCTTTATTCTACCGGTCATCAGGTGTGTGGTCGTTTATCCTGCTTTACTGTGTGTGTAGGTCTCTCTGCTGTCCTGTCTTCATATCAGCGTTACTGTGACGCTAGGCTGGCTAGGCGGGTTAGTATTCATACATAGGCACTGTGCGTGCGTGTGAGCGAGTGTGAGAAAACGACTGCTTTGGGCGGTACGTGTGAGTGTGAGTGTGAGTGTTCATGTATGTATGGCACTTTGTGGTTGGAAGGTCTTATATTGCTTAAAATATTCTGTGTGTGTGTGTGTGTGTATATCTGTGCTCTGGGTGCGTGCGTGTGTGTGTGTGTGTGTGTGTATATACTGTATATATCTGTGCTCTGGGTGCGTGTGTGTGTGTGTGTTTGTGTGTGTGTGTATATATATATATATATCTGTGCTCTGGGTGTGTGCGTGTGTGTGTGTGTGTGTGTGTGTATCTGTGCTCAGTGTGTAGGCAGTCCATTACTTGTCTTGGTGCAATGAGCCAGGCAGCCTTGCATTAGGCAGGTTGAGCTGGAGGGGGAACTTTGTAACACTTGACCTGTTTCACTGAGTCATTGTGTGTGGTGGAGGAAGAGAAAGAAAGAGAAGAGAGAAAAAAGGAGAGCATGAGGGAGGGAGGGAGGGATGGAGCAGTGGTTAGAGGTGATGGAGGGGGGGGGGGGGGGAGGGGTGAATGCAGATAAAAAGTGATGGAGGGAAGGATGGGGAGAGAGAGAGAGAGATGACACTGCCTCCATCCCTCCCCCTCCCCCTCTCTCTCTCCTGCCTTCCCTCCTCCCTTGTCCTTCACTCAGCAGCCTCTGAGCCTGCCCTGCTTCCACTGCTCCTCATCACTCAGCCTCCTTCAGCCTTAAAGGTCATAGGTCACGGGCCTGTCGCTTGTGTGTTCGCAGGCGTGTGAGTGGGTCGACATTACAGTTCAGTTCAACCCCTTTCCTGACATCCTAATATCCATCCTAATATCTGGAATATAGCTTTTCCCTGGGCTCCGGCTGAACGATTGTCCCAATGGAACCCCTATATTACATTTACATTTACATTTACATTTTTGGCATTTAGCAGACGCCTTATTCCAAAGCGACTTACAATCAATACATTTGAATACTAAGCAAGTGAATCATCAATCCACCAGTCGTAGCAGGAAGAGTAATCCAGCTCAGGCCCGGGGCCGTTGATAGAAGGAAAAACCTTCTCCTATCACCAACAGTACAAGGGGGGGCAATAGAAGTTTTTAGGGACAGTAGAGGGGAAAGCGGGTGTCTTTAGGAGACGCAGTGCTGAGGAGGAGCATATTCCAGGAGGATATTCCTCCAGTCTCCTCTGCCCTCCCCTGCCCCTTTCCCCCCCTCCCTCTTCACACTGTCCGTCCCCCTTTTCTACCCCCCCCCCCCCCCCCCCCCCTCCCACTAACAGTAGTGTCCTGGTACGGTGTGGTGGCTGGGGGTCATGGCTACCCCACCACGAGGGCCCCGCCAGTGAGCCCGCCAGCCACAACAACAGTCTGGTGTTTTTGATTTGACATTCAGCATTTTTAGTGCAAAATTATTCATTAGTGTTGACAGTCTGCCTTCTGCATAATTAGTTCTGCCTATTATACAGAGTATACAGCACTACTGTATAAATTGTGGAGAGGGAGAGCATGCCACAGGCAGCATGTCATATACAAACATATTATGTACATACACACACTGGTCACTGGTGATTGTATTGTACTGTACATACAGTGCGGATATTTTTGAACACACACACACACGATATATACAGTGGGGGGAAAATAAGTGTTCAACACCTCACACATCAACAATTTAAAAATGTAATTTTGTCTGTGTCATTCCCCTTTATTGCGCATCACCTTTTTTTTTTTAAACGATTGTTATGTTACAATTTCTTTAGCTCTATAGTTTTATTGACTTAATACACATTTCTGGTCTAAATTTCCATGTGAATAGCTGCGATAGAAATATGTTGAATTGTTGATGTGTTGAATACTATGTTTCTCCCGACTGTACATGCTGGAATACACAGACATGCATATTATGCATTAGCCTAGTCGTGTTGATGTCCCTGCCCAGTAGGCCACAAAGGCATAGCCTACATTTGCGGAGACAAGAGTGATGTATCCATCCATGGACTGGATCATAATGAATATCCACATTCATGCATTTCAGATGTAACATTCACTCCCTTGTCATTGATTCTGTATTCTGAGCCGGTCTCCCCTCCAGTGTTTTGCTCTCTCTCTCTTCTGTCCGTAGAGATGAATTCCAAGCAGACACATTTTATGATGCCCAATTTATGTCCGTGGTGTTTCTAAGCTAGAGCGCTCTGCCCTCCTCCTCAGGAACGCTCCTCTCTCTGCCTCCTCAGGTCTCTCTTCTTAGGGCTTTCACACCGGCAAAGAACCGTGCCGGTTCGCGTTCGGAAACCTGAACAGATACACTGGTATGAACGATACACTGGTATGAACGATACACTGGTATGAACGACACACTGGTATGAACGATACACTGGTATGAACAGATACACTGGTATGAACGCGGGCTCGTTCGCCAGACAGCGCCAACGTTCGGAGGTTTCCGAACGCGAACGCGAACGCGAACCG
>NC_137680.1:4217020-4242020 GCF_963989245.1 Nansenia antarctica | reverse complement strand
CGTGTGTGTCCCTATCTCTTAAACACACATTTCTTTTGGAGTTCCGTACTTTCTTTCTCATTCTCTCTCTCTCTCTCTCTCTCTCTCTCATCTCTCTCTCTCTCTCTCTCTCTCTCTCCCTCCCTCCTCCCCCCCCTCTGTGAGGTGTCCCCATTTGGTTTTGAGCTGTCTACAGTACAGTACAGGGATATAATGTCATGGAGGAGTTGATAGGTCATGAAGTGGGTATTTTCCCAAGCAGAGGGTGGTAACAAGCACCGTTGGGACAATTTTTTTCTTTCTTTTTTTCTTAACCACAGATCTATGTGTTCAGTGGCACGAGATAAAACTTATTGACCTCGGCCAAAAACAGATAAGGACACTGATTGGCATTGGCAGAACAATCCCACGGTTTGTTGATCATAAAATCTTATCTGTAAGTTATCAAAAGTAATCCTTCCTTCTTTTATCATTGTGACTGGCCACTGGCCCCTGGGTCCTAGCGTAGATTTCTCTTTTCTTTATGATGACTGATGGATAGATGATGATTGTCTAAGTAAGTCAAAGATATTTGTTCTGAGTCGCTTGGATAAAGGCCAAGTCTGCTCAGTGCCAACAATGTCATGTAATGGGTTGAGGGAGGAGGGGATGTTAGCGAAAGGGGGAGGGACTTGGGGGAGGGTAGTGAGGAGTCTAGGAGAATGGGGCTGATGATAATGGGTGGTGGTGGTGGTGGGAGGGAAAGGGGTGGTGGTGGTGGTGGTGGTGGTGGTGGGACGGGGGGGGGGGGCAGGATGTGTGAGAGGTTAACTGGAGTCATTCCAGTGGCATGAAGCTCCCTGAGACCTAATAAGTAATCTGACCTGCAGCCTGGCGACCTGTCAACTCTGACCCCTAAAGAGAAACACAGCCAAAGGTGAATGCCCCCAGTGCCTCAGGGGTTAATGCCCCCCCCAGTACCTCAGGGGTTGGCACGATTGTCACCAGGCTTTATGAAGAATCAATGCGGCCCAGCAGCCATTTGGCATAGCAGCTGAAAAGCGATTCCAGGTGAAGTACTGTCCTCATAGGACAGTTTATTCTATACTGAACAGTTAGTGAGTGAGTGAGTGTTTGTGTGTGTGTGTGTGTGTGTGTGTCTGTGTGTGTCTGTGTGTGTCTGTATATTCTGCTCTTTCTTATCTGGCCTGCCAGGCAGCTGTAGTACAGCTCATTCCTAGTCTGGCTGGACAGCTAGCTACATTTTGGCTAATGCAGCCTCTCCTCTCTCTGTTGGTCCAACCAGTGTAAAGTGGACTGTAAATATTGACAAAGAGACAGAGTGAGGCGAACAGCGACCTTGTCAGGTCAGACAGACAGAGAGAGAGAGAGAGAGAGAGAGAGAGAGAGAGAGAGAGAGAGAGAGAGAGAGAGAGAGAGTGGGAGGAGACAGACAGACAGACACACGGAGAGAGAGAGTGGGAGGAGAAAATGTGAGGGACTCAGATGGAATAGAGATGGAGAGAGAGAGACAGCGAAAATAGAAAGGAGAGGGAGGGAGAGGGAGGGATAGGCAGAGACAGAGAGAGAGAGGAGAGAGAGAGAGAGAGAGAGAGAGAGAGAGAGAGAGAGAGAGAGAGAGAGAGAGAGAGAGAGAGAGAGAGAGAGAGAGAGGAGAGAGAGAGAGAGAGAGAGAGAGAGAGAGAGAGAGAGAGAGAGAGAGAGAGACCCTGCCTCCTCCCTGGGCGACTGTCTCTGCCTTAATGCGCCATGGCAGGGAGCACACTGTCTCCCTGGAGAGAGAGAGAGAGGGCGATCAGCGACACACACACCACACACACACACACAGTGTTCCCCTCTGTCATACTCTCTCTCTCTCATACACACACACACACACACACACACACACACACACACACACACACACATCACACACCCACCCACACAGAGGCACAGTGTCACTGACATCAGCTTAATCCCCAGACAGTTTAAATGCATGGGGCCAGCGCTGGAATCACAGTAGATTAATACTGGCTGATGTATGGTCCAGACCCGGCAGGACACAGGCCTCAGCAGACACAGGCATCAGACAGACAGGATGCGTCGCCTCTGGTGGTACAAGCGGTTGTGGGAATTGTAGTAAAGAAGGACTACAGTACAAGTAGCAACAGTGCTTGTGGTTATAACGGCAGCAGTAGTTCTTGTGTTGATTTGTAAATAATTGAAGTGTGTGTACGTACGTGCGGGGAGGTTGCGTGTGGTGTGCGTGTGTGTGTGAGAACAAGAACAAACATGACATACACAGAGTAATCGTGTGTGTGTGTGCGTGTGTGTGTGTGTGTATGCACGAGCGCCTTTCGAACTGCAGCTCACAGAGTCTTAACCCTGTCGACACGGGTCTTTGATCTCTCCGTTCCCACCTCTCTATCACCTTCCTTCACCTTCATTCTCTCTCTCTCTCTCTCTCTCTACTCTCTCTCTCTCTCTCTCTCTCTCTCTCATACAGTCCCTTGTTCTCTCCCCCTCTCTACAGTCTCTTTCTTTCTCCACCGTCTGTTTGATTATGTATGTGGCTGGTTACCGAGATACTGTGTCACCAGGGACCTGTGTGTGTGTGTGTGTGTGTGTGTGGTGTGTGTGTGTGTGTGTGTTACTGGTGTGTGTCAAGCCCAGCCTGAATGGATGGAGGGTAATGTAATCTTATTAAGCCGTGATCTGAGGGCCAGGATCCCTCAGTGATGGAGCAATGGGATTACCTGGCTGCTCTCAATCTTAATCCTTATCTTCATCACATCTGATCAGTGCACCCACGGCCTAATTTCTATTCCCGTCACTGCTGATCAATGGCAGCAGCCGTGTGTGTGTGTGCGTGTGTGTGTGTGTGGGGGGGGGGTGTGTGTGGTGTGTGTGTGGTATGTGTGGTGTGTGTGGTGTGTGTGTGTGTGTGTGTGTCGTGTGTGTGTGTGTGCGTGCGTGCGTGCGCGTGCGTGTGCGTGTGTTTGTGGCGATCTAAGAAAACAATACGGATGGATTTTACGATTAACAGCAGTCTGCTAAATGCCAAAACTGTAAATGTAATGTAAATGGATTGTTCTGCCAATGCCAATCAGTGTCCTTATCTGTTCTGGCCGTGTCAATAACTTTTATCTCTGTGCCCTGCTGAACCCATAGATCGGTGGTTAGGAGTGGGGGGGTGGGGGTGGTTAGGGGTGGGTGGGGGTGGGTGGGGGGTGCTGAAAGGCATTACTGTCTGTGGGTGTGGATTTTGTGGATGCAGAGAGGTCTGAATGATTTTTGGCCTGTGTGTGTGTGTGTGTGTGTGTATGTATGGTGCGTGCGCAGTCTGAAAGGGTGTGTGTGTGTGTGTGTGTGTGTGTGTGTGTGTGTGTGTGTGTGTGTGTGTGTGTGTGTGTATTTTCAACGCGGGGGTCAGGGAGGGTAATAAAAACAGGCTTATCTCCGCTCGTTATACACAGGAGATGAGCGATGCGGAGACACTGCATATTTGGGGGCTGCTGTTTTTACGGGGCCGACACAAACGGATCCCCAAATTAAGGGGGCGGAGCGGGAGGATGGGAGGAGGGGGGAGGGTGGAAGGATGGGAGGATGGGAGGCAGAGATAAGGGGAGTCCAGGGATGCAAGTGCAGTATGGCCGTGAGCATGCCAGGTCAGCGAGTAGAGCCCAGATGAGTTTAAGTATGGATGGGAGTGAGCATCCAGCATGTTAACCTTAATCCCCTTTGGGACAGACACACACACACACACACACACACACACACATACACACACACAGGAAGAGAGGCATGTTGTGTTCTCTTCTTTCATCCCCTCAGTGTGTGATCAGCCAGTCTCAGCCCCTGACCGGACATCTCCCAGCCTCCCCCCCCCCCATGGAGACGTGCTAATCTCGGTGCTCGTATGCTGGCCTTGGGCTCTAAAAGTCTTTGGCAGTGTTCTAGAACGTGTGTTTCCCGAGAACTCTAGAACTACAGTATGTTCTAAGGGGCGATAGTGTTATTCTAATCTAGACAGTACAGTATGGTAGTGTTCTAGGTCTATTGAGTTATTCTTAGGAATTCTAGTGGACAGTTTTATTCTGGTTGACAGTTTTGTGGTTTTGAGTGGTGTGAGCAGAACCACCTTGCTACTCAACCCTCAGCAAGACACAAGAGACGGTGGTGGACTTTAGGAGGACTAGGGTCCTCCTCCCCCTGTCTCCTGTTTCCGTCCAGGAAGAGGACGTGGAGGTGGTTCAGAGCTACAAGTACCTGGGGGGGCACCCGGACAATAAACTCTGTGTTACGGTACATGTGGGAAAACTAGGGTTAGGTGCTACGTCGACTTGGTACATGCTGGCATGTCTAATCCTAACCCTAACCCTAACCCTAACCCTAGTTCTCCCACATGTACCGTAACATATGCAGGACTCTGCTGAACATCGTTCTACCAATCAGTGGTGGCCAGCGCAGTGCTGTACGTGGTGGTATGCTGTGGTGGCTGGGGGGGGGGGGGGTGGCGGTGGCATCAAGGAGGGTGTCACCAAGAGGCTTATTAGGAAAGCTGGTTCTGTCCTCGGTTTCACCCTGGACACTGTTGGCGGAGGAGGTGGCCAAGATGAGGATGAGAACCAAACTCCTTGCCATCATGGACAATCCCTCCCATCCCCTAACGTGATACTGTGGCAGAGCAGAAAAGCTCCTTTTAGCAACAGACCAACTACAACTACGTTGCACTAAGGAGCGCTGTAGGAGATATTTTCTTCCTGCCGCAATAACACTGTACAACCCCTCCTCCGGCTGGGCTCGATCCTGCTGATCAGAGTCAAGCTGGCGGAGGTTCAATCCTAGCTACTGTATATTAGCTCCCAAATGTCTATTGGTCTTATCCTTATTTTGTGTTTGTATCTATTTTTATTTTAGCCTATTATTCAATTGACTTTCTTGTTGTTGTTGTTGTTGTTTTGTGGTCGGTGCTGCTCTAACGCCTGAATTTCCCCTCGGGGATCAATAAAGTACTTATCTATCTATTTACAACTCCAGTATGACTTATAGCATTGTAGAAGAAGTCTGGCACTGTTCTGTGGCTTTAGCGGTATTATATTACTCTGTCCTCCCCTCTCTTCTAGTTTCATTAGTACTGGTCCTGTATCGTGGTGTAGTTTCCTTCTTGAAAGTAATGTACACGGATAAACGTGTGTTGTGTTTGTGTAAAATGTGTCAATAGGAGTGACAGTGATATGAATACAGGATGTTTTCCTGGTGTGTGTGTGTGTGTGTGTGTGCGTGTGTGTGTGTGTGTGTGTGTGTGTCCTCGTCCTCCACTCGTCTGGCTGAATTTATTGAGCCTGTCCTTGCCGGAGCACCACTCCAGCTCGGAGAGCGGCGGCAGCCATACACTCACACACACACACACACACACACACACACACACACTCACACCGTCTGGGTTATTTCATTAGTGCGAGACATGGCTCCCATCCACAGTAACACAGAGGGCACAATACCCCAGTCAAGTCACTCTCTCACACACACACACACACACACACACACACACACACATACAGACTGCATCTTCTCAATACTCTGTTGTGTGGGTGTCATCGCCTCCCATCTGAACTATTCTGAGCCTAAGGTGTTTCTACCTTTAGTGAAGGAGACATGTGGTTGTTTCCTACCAGGTATTAGCTTTGACCTCCAGTGCCTGTAGAGGAAATAGAGTCCACTTTAGACTACGGGGATTTATTGAGAGAGAGAGAGGAGGGAGAGAGAGGGAGAGCTAGGCAAGGAGGTGAAGAGATACACAGACAGCCACAGTAATGCAGTAATGAAAAACAAGAGAAAACTGGCAGAGAGGAAGAGGGACCTGAGGCAGAAGGAGATTACTGGTTCTTTGTGCTTCATTGCTGGAGTTATATAGAGGCACAGCACCACCATGTGGCTGACAGGTTGTACTACACCTCAATGACATCTTGGGATAAGCCATACCATAGAGATGCTGTTGTGTTGAGTACTTTCCTCTCTCTCTCTCTCCTCTCCATACAGTACCTAGACGGCCATTTCCTCTGTCATAGTGCAACTATAAATGGGATCTTTCTCTCCAGGCCTATTTAAGTCACATATTAAATATGTCACGGTCTGGGTGATTATGACGTCATAAATGTGTCAATTACTCAGGGCGGCATTTTAAGAGAGGCTCGGGGGGTGGGGGGTGGGAGGGGGGGTGGAAACGTACTCAGTTTATCGTGCATTATTGTACGTTAAGATTTCATATCTCAATTATAGAGGGGAAACTGGAGTGCTTTTGCAAGCTTGTCAACTGCAAAATCAGATTTGGCATTTCAATAACATTTGAGACTTTCTTTCCTTTCCTTGTCTCCTCTCCTTGTTGGCCGTACTTCAAACACTCTTCCGACTTTGACATTTGTGGTTCTAAAGGGAAGTAGATGAGGAACGGAGGCGTCATAACACTACTAGGACACATCTGTAATTAGAGCTAAAGAAGTAAAAACATTCAATCATGGCCCATCCCATTACTGAGCTGCGTTCCTCCTCCTCCTACTCAGCTCCGCTCCTCGTTGGCCTTTACCATCCCTTCATTAGCATAACCTCCTGGGAACTGTGGCTTCCATAATGAGCTGGGTCACACCTTCAGTCAACTACTGTGCGTGTGTGTGTGTGTGTGTGTGTGTGTCTCCGTGTGTGTCTCCGTGTGTGTGTGTGTGTGTGTGCGTGTGTGTGTGTGTGTGTGTGTGTGTGTGTGCGCGCGCGCATGCATGTGTGCTTGTTTACGTGTGTGTGTGTGTGTGTGTGTGTGTGTGCGTGCGCGCATGCATGTGTGCTTGTTTACGTGTGTGTGTGTGTGCGCGCATGCATGTGTGCTTGTTTACGTGTGTGTGTGTGTGTGTGTGTGTGTGTGTGCGCGCGCATGCATGTGTGCTTGTTTACGTCAGTGTGTGTGTAATGGAAGAACGTGTGTGTGTGGAGTGCCTGTCTTCTCTGTAATCCTACTGTTAATACTGTTAATACTGTTACTACGCCACGCTTCATTACTGGAACCTTGATGCCCGACTCCTCTGGTTCTGTTAAAAGCCCATGTGACTTCATACTGAACACTAATAAGGACCTTTCCTTTGTAACAGCACACACACTTAATTCCTTTATCTCATTGTCAGTGGAGGCTCCTCCATAGAGGTGGAGGAGGCCTGGCCTCCCCAATAATTTGAGAGAAGAGAGAGAGATTTAAAAAAGCAATAATTATATTTATTTTATTTATTTATTTAACAAAAAACAAATATATATATATTAATATTATTTCCGTTTTGTTCATAAATCTGAAGTTTTCCATGGCTAAAACCCAATATTGCAATTGTAAAGCACCTACAGGCCAGAATCCCTATCCGTTTGTATTGAGGGAGGCCAGGCCTCCCCAGGAAAGTGGTTTCTCATAGAAGTCAATGTAATGCACATTTTTTCATGGCAATATGTGATTGGCCAAATCACTGAAAATGGGTGGGCAGAGGAGGCCTGGCCTCACCATGCATTGGGTCCTGGGCTGAAAGATTGACATTTTGTTAGTCCAATCACATGAAGCCATTTTGAGAATTCGCCAGTCACTTCAGTCAAAGAAACACTCGCCATAGTGGCTACGAGTGTCCTATCAACTTGTCCTTTGCAGGACACGTCTAGAACACCCATGGCTATTATCCCTGAAAATAATAGCTCATTTGGCCAAATTTGCTTAAAATGACCTCGGAAGTCGGCGAGATTCTGGCGCGATTTATACATCGAATAGGTAGACAAGATTTAGGATTTATTGAACAGTTTTATTTTTAATGTAGTCGATTTCGTTTTATTACAAGTCAATTTAATATTCTTCTATAAGAACAGGGAACATTCCATCGCGAGTGAAGCCAGCAAGCAGAAAACAATTTGGCCTCCTCAATTCTGGAAGTCACCAGCCTCCACTGGTATACATAAAGCAGAGGTGGTCTAATGGTTAGTGGATTGGACTCGCATCAGAAGATCGTGAGTTCAAATCCCGCCTGAGACCACCCTGTTTTGCCCTTGAGTAAGGCACTTAGCCCTCAATTACTCCAGGGGGAATGTCCCTGTAATTCGTAATTGTAAATCGTTTTGGATTAAAAGCGTCTGCTAAATGGCAAAAATTAAAAAATTAAAAATAAAATGTGTTCAATCCAGGAGACCATTCAGGTGTTGTAAATGAATGAATGTACAACATCAGAAGATAATCTTTATATGGGTCACACCACCAGTATATTGTGTCTCTGTGTACTTTCGCTAATGCTACTTGCCCGTGTCAGTTTAGAAAGCAATGCTCTCAGTTGATCTGTTCATCCCATGGTTTATTAATGCTGTCACTTAGGCTAGCTGGCAGGCTTTAAGCGCTTTACGACTACTAAACGTGATGCATGCTCTGTAGACAGTTTTTGGCAACCTCGCTCTGTGTCCTACAAACAGTTCGTGACGTTAGAATTATAAGGTTCTATCTCAATTTTTGTCAAAATTTAGTTTTTTACATAATCTGATCCATTAGGGGTTTATTAATGCCTGTGTGGTGTTATTTTAAAAATGTTGACATTTTTGAGTTAGTAATTCATAAAACACAAAGGTTCCATCTCACAAAACATAATGGAATGTCAAAACTTTGACGCTCAATATCTCTGAACCGCCCTAAACGGAGATAGAACCTTATCATTCTAAACGGAGATAGAACCTTATCATTCTAAACGGAGATAGAACCTTCTCATTCTAAACGGAGATAGAACCTTATCATTCTAAACGGAGATAGAACCTTCTCATTCTAAACGGAGATAGAACCTTATCATTCTAAACGGAAAAAAATTTGGCCTCCTCAATTCTGGAAGTCACCAGCCTCCACTGCTCATTGTTGTTCTTGGGCACGCGCGCACACACACACACACACACACACATACACACTCAATCTCATTTTTGTTCTTGTGCGCACACACGCACACACACACACACACACACGCACGCACACACACACGCACACACACACAATTATTCTGTGTCTCATTTTTGTTCCTTTGTTGCCTGCCTCATTACTGTTTGTCAATATTAGTCTGGTACTCCATCAATGTCAATTTTATATTGTCATTCATTCATGTTCTCTCTCCCTATACCCCCCCCACCCCTCCCCCCCCACCCCTCCCCCCCCCACCCCTCCCCCCCCCGCACGCGCGTGCCGCACTTCTTCTTTCTCTCCTGCCTCCCTCTCTCTTTCCCTCTTCCTCTCTCTCTTTCCCTCTTCCTCTCTCTCTTTCCCTCTTCCTCTCTCTCTTTCCCTCTTCCTCTCTCTCTTTCCCTCTTCCCCTCTTCCTCTCTCTCTTCCTCTCTCTCTTTCCCTCTTCCTCTCTCTCTTTCTCTCCCTCTCCCCCAGGTACTCGTCTGCCAATAAAGGGTGCTACCACGGGCAGCATCATCGGGGCGATCATCGGGGTTATTCTGCTCATCGCCGTCGTCGGCAGTGCCATCGCCCTGGTCCGCAAACACCGCAACAAGCAAGAGTGAGTATCTGTGTGTCAGAAAGCCTAATGTGTGTGTGTGTGTGTGTGTCATCTCTCTGCCGACATGCACCTGTCTGTCCCTCTTCGTCCTCCTATCTGTTTCCTGGATGCATACATACTGTGTCTCTCACAGCACCTTAATGTGATGTAACAGTAGACTAACAACACAACACTATGTGTGTCTGTCTCTCTCTCTCTCTCTCCCCCCCTAGTGGTCCACCTAAGCACAAGCCCCCTCCCCCCAAGAAGAGCAACGGCTCCACTGATAGGGTGAGTGTTGTCACACAATGGGATGTCATCAATATGGGACAGGTACCTGTCTGTTCAAGGTCGGCTGTGACGGGGGACGTGTGGCCTGGTCTGAATTCAACCTTCTAGTCTGGTCACGTTCTGTATTCGCTCTGAAGGGACCGGATCAGTGTAGGAAATATGGAGAAGCCCCTTCCTCTAGCTTGTTTTAAGACTACGTGGGAGACCTGCATATGGCCTTACATCTGGATCTGAGAACTAGGAAGGCCTAGTGGCTTGCAGAGCTGGTATCTCAGTTATGGCCTCAATCGAAACTTGTTGTTTATCACCTACTAGATGCATTGTTTGTTTGTTTATTTATTTGGATCCACCATTAGATACAGCAAATATGCAGTAGCTATTCTTCCTGGGGTCCTCATACCATACTTTCAAACAATTTTTCATCTTAAACACTTAAATACAGACTTCCATAACATTCATACATACATACATACATACATACATTAGCCCTATTATTTACATTTACATTTTTAGTTGAAGCCAACTTAATAACAAAATAAAGAACAATAATACAGAAAGAAAAGTGGAGAGACAAAAACATAACTCCTTACCCTTGGGATCACAAGATAGCTCAATTCACCATTGAGAAACACTTAATTGTTTTCAGGGTATCCCATATGTAAACAGATACATCTTTAATTGTTTGTTAAAGCAACTTCTGTTGCTATCTGCTAAAAGTGTGTGTGTGTGTGTGTGTGTGTGTGTGTGTGTGTGTGTGTGGTGTGCCTACAGCTAAATGCCAGTAATGTGTCAGAGAGCAGACCTGAGGAGCCGCATTACTACGCCCCCAACCAGCCTGACGAGCCCGTCACGGTACGAGCACACACGTTTTATATACCGGAATATAAATATAGATCTGTATCTTTTTTTTGTAATCAATGATTTTTTCCCCCTTATCTTACCCCCCCCACTATAAACACACAAGTAACCCCCCCCCCCCCCCCCCCCATGGCGATAACATCCCCCCCCCCCCCATAGTTCTTCATTAAACTATATTACACACTATACACACACGTTTAATATCTTACGGTACATGTGGGAATACGGTACATGTGGGTAAACTAGGGTTAGGGTTAGGTGCTACGTCGACGTGGTACATGCTGGCATGTCTAACCCTACCCCTAACCCTAATCCTAACCCTAACCCTAACCTTAACCGTAGCACCCTAGCACCTAACCCTAACCCTAGTTTTCCCACATGTACCGTATTCCCACATGTACCGTAACATATATACTGGAATGTAAATATAGATCTGTATCTTTGAGTTGTATAAAGCTCTAGGCTTTATTGCCTCAAACACTCAAATATATAGCCATAGTATATATTATTCATTGTGTACACCAATTAATAATTCATAATGCATTATGGTAAATAAAGGATAAACTAGAACTAGATGATAAAAAAATGAATAAATCATTTGCCAATTGCCCTACTTGCATTGCATGGCCTATTTTTAATGGTATGTCAACATGAAAACATGTTTGTTGGTTTTTCTTGTTATCAGGACCTGGATCGTTACTATGACGATGAGGAGGTTCCAGAGGACAACAGGATTGTTTCTTACCACTCTAGCGCCCCCTCTCGCTGGGATGACCCGACTGAGAGCGAGGTCCTGCCCCCGTACGTTTACCCGGCCAATGAGCACGGGGAGCAGCCTCCCGCAGCCAGTGTGAACCGTGAGGGCAGCTTCATGTCCTCTGCCATGTTTGTGTAAGGAGGTGTGCGTGTGTGTGTTTGCGTGCGTGCGTGCGTACATGTGCGGACTTGTAGTAAGTAGACGACTCGCAACCTTGAGGGCTGCTAATGTTGTGTTTGTCGTCGTCGTTGCCTTTTTTAATCAGAGACTTTGAAACCAGGTGATTTGATTCTCTAATAGTAGACAATCATGTATGTGACTTGAAAGCCAATATTGTTGTGGTCCTGATGAGATGCAGCAACCAACGCTCCGACTCTCAAGAAACGTCTGTGTTAGTGCTGCATACACTGTATCGCATCCATCTTGATGATATAATAAAACAACAAACCAAAATCTTCTATAAAGGCCCACCACTGAGAAAAAAAAGACTAGAAATCTACACATGTGATGTAATGTAAGGTCTGTGATATTCATGATCATCATCTGTCTAGTTGGACCTTGGACCAAGGACCTTATCGTATGCTGAATGTAAATTGTCAAAGAGACACTGTACTGGAATTGCATCTTATGTGCTCATGCTTTTAAAGGGGAGGTGGGGGGGTCCTGCTGTACTGTTGTTCAACTGCTGTGTGATACTGCTTTGTGGTTCATGGTTTGACAACGACCTGGTTAGGCAACAGGAAATGGTTTCGACGATTCCCCTATTACATTATCAGTCTGTGTACAGATTTGTAAAGTCCCATTGAGTAGTAGAACTGTGGGTAGAATATGGCCCTTTGCACAGATCTGGGATCAGTCTATCCTACCCTTTAACATTGGGGAACAAAGTAACACTGATTTGAGATCAGTGTGCTGGAGACCTGTCTTCGAGGTGGTCAGATGGTGAGATAGATTGACCCTAGATGCTGATCTCACCCCTTCGTGATTGTGGTAAGGGTTGAGGATGGGATAAGCTGATCCTAGCGGTCTATTCCACCTGGAGCCCACTAAAGCCATAACACAGGGACCTGAACAAAGATGAAATCATGTACATTGATGATCATTTTGTTTATTTTTTGCTGAGGGAATATCTGTTACGTTTAACATTGAAATGCATGGCTGTATAGGTTGATGATTTGTGCCTGTTGTGCCACATGTTGTGGTACAGTATGTTGTTTGACTAACCACAGAATGTACTGTACAAGCCTATGTTGGGGGTAAATTCCATCTCAATTCAGGAGATTAACTTTGATCCATTCATTGACATTGACTTTATATATGTGTATGTATTTGCAGTACAGTTATGATTTTACAGTTAATCAGACATATCAATTTAAATTCCTGTGTCGCTGGTTGAATTGGAATTGACCCCCATGTTCAACATTGACAGAGTTGACTTTCTATGCATTATCAGGGTTCGCTTCTTCATCCAAATCACTCCATAAGACCAGAGAGCTGTGCCTTTTTCTATTTAGCTGATCAGTGTGTCTTTTTTAATAATGTAAATCAAACCGTTTTTTTTTTAATGAAGAATCATTTTGTCATTACACTGCTTTAAACATTGTACATTTTTACTGTCATTGTTCTTTTTAGTGTGTGTGTGTGTGTGTGTGTGTGTGTGTGTGTGTGTGTGTGTGTGTGTGTGTGTGTGTGTGTGTGCGCGTGTTATTGAAGCCAGGCTGCTGATGATGTCCTTCTGATGATGTTTTATGTGATGAATAAAGATGTGAACAGTGAGATGGAATTTTAGTCAAGTCATTTAAGGTGCGGTTCATTATGGCTGCCTCACTATTTCTCTCTTTTTGGTTATTGCAGATTGTAGACTGCAGTTCATGTAATATTCCACAATAGGGCGCTCTTAGGTCTGAGAAGAGATACTGCTGTCGCTATAGTGGGAGGCCTCAGTGAACCTTTCATTTCCTTTCCCCAGAATCATCCCTGCTACTGGGTAGATTGTCCATATCTCTCTCTCTCTCTCTCTCTCTCTCTCTCTCTCTCTCTCTCTCTCTCTCTTTCTCTCTACTTTGTCTTCACACATTTTAATTAAATGTTTCTTTGGCTCAGATGCTCACTATAATTAATACAATCACAGAAGAATACACACACACACACACACACCCACACGCTCACACACACACACACACACACACACACACACACACACACACACACACACACACACACACACACACACAGCTCACATGGTGGGGATTGACACATAAGAGACTGTCGCAATAGACACGTTATTATTTGTTGCGGGCCAAACCCTAAAACAGCTGTTTTGCTTGAAAACCGATGACATCAGGACAGCAACTTATCCCACATCTTTCTCTTTTTAAGAACACATTTCTATGTGCTTCTATTGTATTTGATCACCTTTCCCTCCCCCATATTTCACAAACCTTAACCATGAAAAATGTAGACTCATACCGGTACAGTAGAGGTAGGTGAGTGTTTCCTGGTCACATGACCTTACCGAGAAATGACCCCAGACCCCTAGCTAAAACAGTGGCCTAAAACTAGGTTCCATCCATGTCAGGAGGACACATGGGTCAGGAAAAACTGCCAGGCACTAATTCTACTAACTATACACCAGGAGCCTGTATCATATTTGAAGAAGACTTCAACACACGTATACATGCTGAGGTAGAGGGAGGCTGCGCTGCTACTAGCTCCATCATGACGGTGCATTCTCTCCCTCTGCTACTGAGGAGGATCAGGAAGACACTCAGCAGTCTGGTCACTCCTCCCTCAGACAGACTCAGACAGACTCAAAGTTAAAGAGAAACCTAGCGAGCGACGAGGCAGTATTTCAGAGAACGGTGACATGTCATTTTAATCAAATGACTTTGACTGTTCATTACATAACGAGTACAGTCATATTACCAGGGATAATTCTTTGTGTCCGAGCAAATGTGAGAAATGATGAGCAAAAGCGGTTATTAATGCCGTACTGAGTAGTGGATAATACTCAGGCCTACTACGACCTTGTTACAGGGTCATTATTCAGGACGTTGTACTGTAATTATCTTGGTATTAGGTCTCTAAGAACAGAAGACACTATCGCTCTTATTACATCGATTAATCGATATGTGGTACCATACTACTACTACATGACTGTTCTTGTGCTGGGTCTCCTGACTTTTAAGTTGCACACAATATATTGATATGCACGCTATATATAATAATGGATCGATATAATTGTCCCAAGTCTGGGAAATGTGCTTATTGTTACTTATTGTAAATCTCATGTTGGTTCGGTCTATATTGATTGATATCGATTGTTATTATAGTGTGATAATAATGCACAGTCATTGGGACTACACCCATGATATACATACATGTCTAATCAAATACAATCAAATACATCAAATTCATAAACTAGACAGTGAGACAAGGGAGTGATTTTTACACAAAGCGAAATGTCCCTTCTGTATTTCCTTGCTAATAAAGGAATATAATGCTTAAATAAACACAGGGCACCATCAAGGGTGTAGGAGTCAGCTGGAGGGTCTATGGTTTGGGGCTTGCGGACTTCCTCTGGTACTGACTCTGGTATAGTCCAATGAGTCTTATGAGGGCCGTTCAGACTGTACTGAATCCCAGTGTGACTGCATGTGTGTCTTATGACCGGTGGCATCATTTATCAGTGTGTGATTGACAGGTCAGTGTGGAGATAGTGTGGAGTCACACTATCTATCCTAAGACAATGGTGTGTGAATGTGAATGTCGACATACTGCATTTCACTAAACAACCAAGAGATGGAACCTGACGCTGCAGCGACAGGAACTACTAAGCAGGAGAAAGCTTCTTTTTTTTTTTTTACGACTTCCTCTTTCCCCCTCTCGTCTCTTACGCCCTTGGGCACAATCGTCCTCCTTCCTCCCTCCTTCCAGTCACCCATAGATAACTACATCTTTCTTCACAAACCAGTTCTTATCCATGTCCTTTTGTTCCCAAAGGCAGCCGGCTAACCTATTTTGTGGGGCAGTCCCACTCATATTTTTCATTTTTATTGACAGATACAGTAGAGATTTTAGACAGGAAGGATGGGTGAGAGAGAGAGGAGGGATGACATGCAGGATATGTCCCCGGCCGGAATAAATCAAACCGGGGACCCTGCGGTTACATGGTCAACGCTTAACCCGCTACGCCACCTAAGCGCCCCATAGCCGGCTAACCTATTGACCGTGCCGTGTGTGTGAGCTCCTACAAGGGTCACCCAGCCGTGTGAGCTCCTACACACACACACACACACACACACACACACACACACACACACAGGGTCACCCAGACCCAGGAAGTAGTTTAGGTAAAGATAAACCCGTCACTCCCTCACGGCTGCTGTAATCCGTCTAAAAATAGACGAGAAGAAGCGAAGGATTGAGAGAGGAGGAGGGGGATGGTGTGACCGAGAGAAGAAGAAAGGGACACGTTTATAGCAACACACACACACACACACACACACACACACACACAGACAGACACACAGAGACAGAAGCGAAGGATTGAGAGAGGAGGAGGGGGATGGTGTGACCGAGAGAAGAAGACAGGCACACGTTTATAGCAACACACACACACACACACACACACACACACACACACAGACAGACAGACAGAGACAGACAGGCGTACAGCGTGGAGTCCCCTGCAGCCTGATGGACACACACTCCTCCCATCTCCTTCATCATGTGTCTGACTATGATGAGCATAATCGGCTGTATGGTGTTGACTTGGTTGGTGAGTACACACACACGGAGGCCTAGGATGGTGAGAACACACACACACACACACACACACACACACACACACAAACCACCAAGTGGGCCTAGGCACTGTCTGACTGCAGTAGGAAGACACCCAGATAGTTCAGGCCTCCAGGGGGACAAAATGGACGACACAAATTCCATTCCAGTTCCTGCTGGTGGAGGTTTACGGTATCCATTTTCTTTGTGTCTTGTCCAGGTCTTCAAATTGAACTTCAAGTTAGAAACAACAGACACAAACTGGGAGCAACTATATTTATTATATATATACATCTCATATACAGTATATCTTCACACAGTGTTGCTAACATGAGTTATGGAAATGAGTTTAAAAAAAATATGACAGAAAGACCCATCAAACCACAGTTTTCTCTGATCTTATCACAGTAGATAGCATGTAAGAGGCTTGAGCACATTTGTATCTTTTTTAGACAGAACTATTCCAGCTATGTGGACTCACACAATCAGCTACAACATACGGTCCTCTGTAAGAGGATGAAATCAACACATGACTGGACCCCCTGGGGGGATTGTGTGTGAGTGTGAGTGTGAGTGTGAGTGTGAGTGTGTGTGTGTGTGTGTGTGTGTGTGTGTGTGTGTGTGTGTGTGTGTGTGTGTGTGTGTGTGTGCGTGCGTGTGTGTGTGTGTGTGTGTATATATGAGTGAGATAGATAGTAAAGGATAGAGATTGAGATTAAGTGAAATGGTTTAAGGAGATTATAAAGTGTCCCACTATAGAGTCTCCTTATGTCTATCCCTCCATTCTTCCCTCCTTTTTTCTCTCCATCCCTCTCTCTCTGGCCCCAGAGTGGAAGGACCCATTGTGTGAGAGGAGGAGGACAGGAGGAAGAGGAGGAGGAGGAAGGAGGAGGGCGTCACACAGACCCAGACAACACTGTGAGTGAGGCACACTGGAGAGACACTCCCGATAAGAGGGTCATGGAACGAGAGAGAGAGAGAAAGAGAGAGAGAGGGATAGGAGATACAGAGAAACAGATTTTCGAGTGGAGTGAGAGAGGGGGGGATATACAGAGAGAGGGGGATAGGGAACAGAGAAACAGACTTTCGAGTGGAGTGAGAGAGGGGGATATATAGAGAGAGATGGGGGAGGTGTGGATTGGGCTTTAGGGATTAGGCTGGGGTTGGAGGTGTCAGGAAAACAAGGCCGATGGACAGCTGGAGTGAAATATAGCTGTTGTCTGGCACCGTCTGATTGGTTCATGCTTTGAGTTGTGTCAGCCAATCACTACTCACTACTGCTATTTCGTGACATTAGAATGATAAGGTTCTATCTCCATTTTTGTCAAAATTGAGTTTTTTTTACATAATCTGATCCATTAGGTGTTTATTAATGCCTGTGTGGTGTTATTTTTTTAAATGTTGACATTTTTGAGTTAGTAATTAATAAAATACAAAGGTTCCATCTCACAAAACATAATGGAATGTAAAAACTTTGACGCTCAATATCTCTGAACTGCCCTAATAGTAAGGGCATTTTACCAGATATTTGACCAATCTGCGAAGTAAATCGTTACCAAGAAATTTCTTCACCAATGTGTTTCTAAAGGTGTGTAATAACATGTCCTAAAAGGTTGAAATTCAACTCCTGTGGGAAACCTCATAAAAAACTGCTCAAAGTTGGGTACCGATAACCGATTTTCGAAAATTCGAAAATGCTTAAATTGGACTTGAGTAACTTTTGAGGGGTCAAACTAGGCATTTTTCATGATTCTGAGTTGATTGCAAGCATGTATTTGTCACCAAGAGCACATCCTGGATGGGGGGTGTTTTGACAAGGCAATCCGTGCCCACCTCCTCATTGATGCAGCCATCTATCAGCACATCATGAAACATGCCTTCACTGAGGAGGAGCTTGGTGAAATGAGGACCTTAATGGAGAAGGTGGCTGATGGTAAGATGGGAGCCCGACACACAGATCCAGTAGTGGCACTGTTTGAACATAGGTTTGAAGAAAACTTCAAAAGACTCGCTGAAGGAGGAAGAACGCCTACACTCTGGGTGCAGTACCACCACATGGTAGATGTGATCAAGGCCTTCATCCGAAGTGAGCGGCTTGCAGACCACAAGGGGCACCTGTCCTGCATTGCTACCAGGATGCTGGACATCTTTGCAGCTGCGGGCCATCATCAATATGCCAAAGGTGCACGGCTGTACTGTCAACTTATGAAGGAACTTGAAACGTTGCCTGCTTACAAAGAGACCATAGAAAGTTTCACTGCCCATGGAAACCATGTTGTCCGTTACTCCAGCCATGATTGGTCTGGCACCTGGTGTGACATCTGTATTGAGCAGACATTAATGAAGGCAGCCAAATCAGAAGGTGGACTGAGCAGAGGGAGGATGAGAAACAGTGATTCTGGCCACAAGTGCTGGGTGCTCACCCTCAGTCACTTCTCCAATGTCAACCAGTGCATGGAGGAAGATGTCAAGGAACATGCTCCACCCCACAGAGACCTTGCCAAAACACAGATGAAGCGAGATGCTGAAGCAGTTGAACTTGCCCTCCAATGGTTTGAGGAGAACAACCCATTCGACCATGATCGAGACAAGGAGATGTTTGTATCTTTCTCTACAGGATTCACAAGCACAGGAGATGAACCAGTCAATGCTGAGAGAGCAGCTGAAGTAGGGAGAGAGATGCAGATTAAGCTGGATGGACAGTCAGTGACATCGACCATGGAGGTGAAGTCAAAGGTACAAGCCCTGTCATCACTCAGAAAGATTCCCAAGATCAACGAGAAGAAGATTCACCTTGACTCACTCAAGTTGTTCAACCGACTGATCATTTTTGCCCAACGGGATATGACAGTTGAGACAAGCTTGGAGTATGAGCTGACTCCCGTCCCATTGTCCCTTTTCAGTAACAAAGATCAGAAAATGAACAAGGCGAACAAGGCAGGCTTTTCCAAGACTAGCCTGAAGGAGTTAACTGATCCACTTGAACTCACTAACCAACCCTGCTCCACTTTGGTGGTTGATGGCGGGTGGCTTCTCTACATGGTGACGTGGGAACAAGGTCAGACTCGGCAGGAGATTGGCAACAGTTACCTAAGCTACGTGCAGTGTCTTGGCCGTAACTCTCAAAGGATCATTGTGGTCTTTGATGGCTATAACAGATCGCCAAAAGATCATGACCACATCCGACGTACCAAGAAGTCATGCTGTGACCTCCAGATTCGACCGGATATGATACACTGGACACCAAGAGCGAAGTTCTTGGACAACACTCATAACAAGAGTGAGCTCATTCACCTCCTCTCTTCAACATTCAGAAAAATTCACATCACCGTGGAGCAGAGTGACAATGATGCTGACACTTCGATTGTGAGAGAGGCATTGGCTGCTGCTACAGATGGCTTTGTTGAGGTCAGTAACATTTGTGTAGGTATTTTACTTGCATTAGCTATGACTACTTTAAAAGAAGAGTTTTGACTATTTTTATATATTTTCACATAGTTGAACATGCATTGCATATCTTCTTCTATTTTCAGTTGCGGGCAGAAGACGCAGACGTGCTGGCAATGCTGGTGCACCATAGCTCAAGCACCAACCACCCACTCTTCTTAACCACATCGAAGGGCTCTTATGATGTCAAGAGGATCCGAGAAGCTCTCTCAGATAGAAAGAGACGCTACCTGCTCTTTTGTCACGCCTTCACTGGGTGTGATACGGTTTCTGCTATCGCTGGCCATGGGAAAACAACTCTGTTTGACAGGTAATAATAATAATATTATATCATAATGAAATATTTGTATATTGAAATATCTGAAACAAACCTTGAAGTGCATTCTTTTACAGGTTTTGTGCAGGGGACATCGACGAACATATGGACATCTTCCTTGACATACACGCTACCAAGGATGCAGTGATTCAGGCTGGTACTAGGATCTTCCAGTACATTCATCATGGGCCAGGTACTACTCTGGGTGCAATTCGATGCAACATGTTCTCGGGAAAGGCAGCGGCTGGGCTGATCAAACCAGAAACTCTACCTCCAACAGAGGGTGCAGCTGCACAGCATTCTCTCCGTGCCTACCTACAGACCCGGGACTGGATCCTTCTACAGAGCATGTCTCTGGACCCCAGTGACTATGGATGGACATTAGGTGTTCATGGTTATGAGCCAGTTCCAACCTTAGACCCCATGGCTCCCGACGAGCTACTCCAGTTCACAAGCTGCAATTGTAATGGAGATTGCAGCAACCGGCGATGCAGCTGCAAGAAAAATGCTGTCAAGTGCATCTCAGCATGTGGAGTTTGTAAAGGCATTACATGCAAGAATGGTATTCATGATGTTGTTGAAGAAGACTCAGACATTGACTCCTGAAGCATTTGACCTATGGTGGATCAGTATTTGCTCTGAGTATTATGCAGCTAATTTAAATAAATGTATATGTAAATGGAAAGGGGCGTGGCAGTTTCTCTACCAGGAAGTGGTCTTGGTGACAATTAAATGCTTGCAATCAACTCAGAATCATGAACAATGCCTAGTTTGACCCCTCCAAAGCTAAAAAAAAAAGTCAAATTTAAGCATTTTCGAATTTTCGAAAATCGGTTATCGGTACCCCAACTTTGAGCAGTTTTTTTATGAGGTTTCCCACAGGAGTTGAATTTCAACCTTTTAGTACATGTTATTACACACCTTTAGAAACACATTGGTGAAGAAATGTTTTGGTAACGATTTACTTCGCAGATTTTCATATGTTTCCCTTACTATAAACGGAGATAGAACCTTATCATTCTAAACGGAGATAGAACCTTATCATTCTAAACTCACGATTTGCCACAAGAGTGTTTGGTTTGGTTGTAAAACAGTGATTGATGTTGCAGTGCATTGTATCAGTGTTGTATTTTCTAAAAGAAAGAAAAAAATAAATAAAAGGTTGATAGTGTGACATTCCAGAAACATTCACTCAAGTGGGTGATGCCATTCTCACACAACTCACAAATCTGATTGGCTCCCACCCACGTCCCCCCCAATCATCTGCGCTTTGCGATTGCCAAAAGGTTAGCACGACTTAATAAGGCAACATGCTGACAGCCCAGCTGGCTAATCTAGTGGGCTGCTTTCCCTCATCAACCCCCTCCCCACCCCCACCCCCACCCCCACCCTGGCCCCTCAACACCTCACAAATACACTGTAGATACCAGCATACTGCAAATATTCATATGTACAGGTTTTTACTTTTGCCTGCTTGCGGCTCTGTCAGTATGTGAAGCGCATTGAGTTGCATCTTGTAAGAAATGCGCTACACAAATACAATTTGATTTGATTTGATTTGAAATATATTCAGTAGATATATACCACATAATGTCTAAAAAAACGTCATCGGTGAAGTAAACAATCATCAGTTCAGTATACAATCATAACTGCACATCGCTGCTAACTCGAATTGGCACACAAACACACACTCAACTCTGAAAGCAAACAGATAACAGGACAAATATTCATATCCCACCATGCACACGCATCGATTGGATAAATAAGATCTGATAAGTCTTGTTGTGGGTCGATGTGTGACAGAACATCGCTGTATGGGGTCGTGACCCCCCAAGCAGCGTCACCAGCTGTGCCAATGGGAGTAGGGTTGGGTAGGGATATAAACCACCTGTAGTAGACCGTGACACTGCGTGAGGTTAAGGGCTCTGCACACAGCGTGCGATTTCTGTTGCGTGTCAACATTCCATTTTGAAGTTTGAATGGAAGTCTATGAGAACATCGCATCTCAACACACAAGGCCCCGATTTTAATCGCACGGCGAAAATTCGATTCCATTCATTTTGAATGGGACAAAGCACACGGCGTGCGAGTTTTGTCGCACTGTAAAATTTGTGCTTTTTCCCATTCAAAATGAATGGAATCGAATTTTCGCCTTGCGATTAAAATCGGGGCCGTGTGTGTTGAAATGCGATGTTCTCATAGACTTCCATTCAAACTTCAAAATGGAATGTTGACGCGCAACAGAAATCGCACGCTGTGTACAGAGCCCTTTAGAATTACAAGGTTCTATCTCCATTTTTGTCAAAATGTAGTTTTTTACATAATCTGATCCATTAGGTGTTTATTAATGCCTGTGTGGTGTTATTTTTTTAAATGTTGACATTTTTGAGTTAGTAATTCATAAAATACAAAGGTTCCATCTCACAGAACATAATGGAATGTAAAAACTTTGACGCTCAATATCTCTGAACTGCCCTAAACGGAGATAGAACCTTATCATTCTAAACGGAGATAGAACCTTATCATTCTAAACGGAGATAGAACCTTATCATTCTAAACGGAGATAGAACCTTCTCATTCTAAACGGAGATAGAACCTTATCATTCTAAACGGAGATAGAACCTTATCATTCTAAACGGAGATAGAACCTTATCATTCTAAACGGAGATAGAACCTTATCATTCTAAGCTCACGACTGATCAACAGTGAGTCAGTTTGGCGTTTAACTACCTCGTGGTTAAGGTTATGATTTGGACAAGGCAAGCGGAACCTAAATCTTTACCTAAGGGGAACGTCTAGCCCGAAGCACACACTGTACATGTACCAGGACAAGGACAGGATCTCTCTGTGTGACATTTAAAAGCTTCCCCAGGGCTGTGGAGATGCCAGTTGGTGTAGTAGAGAGAATGCGTGTTAATATTTAATGCTAGAATCAGGTTGCATCTGTTGCACCTTGCCTAGAGAAGGGCTCACCTTAACTGTCTCAAGACGACACTCCCACTTAAAGAGATGTGAATTATACATGTCCTGTAACTCTCTCCTTGTATAGGCCTTACCCTTACCCTACATTTGACATGTAGAAAGTATCTTTCTTAAGTAACTTGTTGGATATTAATCAAGAATATACTTCTGAGTTTTAAGACGATTTATTTAAACAAAGTACACAGGTTACAAAATATATGAGAGCTGGCTGGTCTATATATCAGCCACAATATGTAAATACAGTTTCAAACAACAGCCTATCACAATTACTGTAGTTGGTGACCTGTGTGTGAAAGGAAGGAGACCCTTATTAAGTGATGTCACCTGGGTTAAAGGTCAGGGGGGTAGGGCCCAGACACACGGCCCTCCAACAAAGGGTCGTGAATACCCTATCCCTCTACAGTCAGGAGAATATCTTAAAACAAAAGGCTTATACATTCTTATACCGTTTATATGGTTTCTGTGCATGTATGTGAGACAAAATACACTACAGTTGTAAGGTATTTTATTGCTCTACTCTACTCTACTCCCTGCTATACTCATTATCACTCAGGAAAGGACCCTTCCTTCAAAGCATCCTTCCTTCAATGAGTGATAGTAAGTATACAGCAGGAAAAAGAGAGAGATAGTGGCGAAGGAGGGGAAAGTCAGAACATGTCTCTCCCATCCAGCATCTTGTATCTTTTCTTCCTTCTCAGTTTGTTCGCTGAGCTTTTCTACTCATCCTTCGTTCCACCCTGTCTTATCTTCCTATGTTCCATCCCTCTTCCTCGTTCTACCTCGTTCTCTCTCTCTCTATCCTTCCTTCTATTTCTTCCATGTTTTTTTTTCAGGAAGAGAAAACAATGCTAGTGTTTCTCTTAACAGCCCCGGCAACATGCAGGTGCTCACCCTCCAATCACATTGTGCTGAGTCCTGGCTCTCGTCCAATCACAGGCTCAGGCCTGCACTGCAGAAGCAGAAAGTGTAGGAAAGTACAGCTAGGGCTGCGCTCACCCTCTCACTAGGCAGGTAGATTCTCACCAGCCTATGTGAAAAGAGAACACCATACTGTATGTTACGGTACATGTGGGAACACGGTACATGTGGGAAAACTAGGGTTAGGGTTAGGTGCTAGGGTGCTACGGTTAGGGTTAGGGTTAGGGTTAGGGGTAGCGGTAGGGTTAGGGTTAGGATTAGACATGCCAGCATGTACCAAGTCGTCGTAGCACCTAACCCTAACCCTAGTTTTCCCACATGTACCGTATTCCCACATGTACCGTAACATATATATTTAGTTACCGTAGTTGAATCAAGTGTGCTCAAAATCGTTTGGATCAAAAGTATGCACACACTGCAATTGCCTATACCCAAGCAGGGACTTATGCACTTTTATGCACTTTTTTTTTGCATCCCTTGAATCTGTTCTTAAACTTGAACTGTAAACTTATGCACTTTTTATGTATCTCAGTCTTGAACTGTTCTTGAACTGTTGGACTTCAGTTGCACTTGTGAACCGTGGACTGGGTGCTGCTGAGCTCCAGTAGATGAGTGTGTTGTTGTGTGATTGTGCATTGTGTTTGTGGCCATGAACTGAATAGAAACTGAATTGCCCTTCGGGGGAATAAATAAAGTATTCTGTATCTGTATCTGTAAGGTATGCATGTTGACAGAGGGAGGGATTATAGGGCATTAGGCCATCTGACTTAATCTATGTTGGATATAGAGCAATTAACTCTGGTACTACTGGTTGAAGGATTAATGTCCTATGGGAATGACATCACAATGACACCAGCTGTCAGAGAACAATGGATAGTGGAAGGTCAGGGGTCATGGCGAACGGTGTGTCATTTGTCAAGTGGTGCTGATGTGATGTGGATCTATCAAACTGGATATGAATTTTGTCTTAATGTTAATATAGGTCACACTGGGTATTCCTAATGGGTGGGGAGAAATGACACGATGATGTTGAGGGGGGTGATATGTGGTTTCATTTGTCGTGGTTGAGGGTGGGATTTGACAAGCTTTTGAGCTATGATAAAACCCCACTCACTCTACCAGTGGTGGGCTCAGACCCGAAGGAGAGAATACTGTCTTCCC
>NC_137680.1:4207020-4212020 GCF_963989245.1 Nansenia antarctica | reverse complement strand
ATGTTAATATTATTTCCGTTTTGTTCATAAATCTGAATTTTGCCATGGCTAAAACCCAATATTGCAATTGTAAAGCACCTACAGGCCAGAATCCCTATCCGTTTCTATTGAGGGAGGCCAGGCCTCCCCAGGAAAGTGGTTTCTCATAGAAGTCAATGTAATGCAATTTTTCTCATGGCAATATGTGATTGGCCAAATCACTGAAAATCGGTGGCAAGGGAGGCCTGGCCTCACCATGCATTGAGTCCAGGGCTGAAAGATTGACATTTTGTTCGTCCAATCACATGAAGCCATTTCGAGAATTCGCCAGTCACTTCAGTCAAAGAAACACTCGCCATAGTGGCTACGAGTGTCCTGTCAACTTGTCCTTTGCAGGACACGTCTAGAACACCCATGGCTATTATCCCTGATATAATATATATATAATAATAGCTCATTTGACCAAATACTTTTGCTTAAAATGACCTCGGAAGTCGGCGAGATACTGGCGCGATGTATACATCGAATAGGTAGACAACATTTAGGATTTATTGAATAGTTTTATTTTTAATGTAGTCGATTTCGTTTTATTACAAGTCAATTTAATATTCTTCTATAAGAACAGGGAACATTCCATCGCGAGTGAAGCGAGCAAGCGGAAAAAAATTGGCCTCCGCAATTCTGGAAGTCACCAGCCTCCACTGGTGTACATGCAGTATATATGGAGGGATGGTCTAATGGTTAGTGAATTGGACTCTTGATCGGAAGGTCGTGAGTTCAAATCCCGCCTGAGACCATCCTATTTTGCCCTTGAGTAAGGCAGTAGCATTATATTTAGACCAATCAGGTGCAACCAAGTCAACACATCCAATGTGCACCAAGTGGCTGTGACAAATGTTCCAGATGTGACAAGCTGCATTTTTAGATGACAGAAACTCAAAATTTGAGATGAACACATGAGGTTGGTATAACTTTATTATTGATTACAAACCTTTCTAATGTTAGCTAACTAGCTATAGCTAGTAGTAGTATAGGTAGTTGTATTATTAGATTGAAATATGCACCTGTTGCTAACTACATATCGAACAGCTAACTAGCTAGCTAGCTGTTGATAACTAGCTACCAAGCTGTTGATAACTAGCTACCAAGCTGTTGATAGCTATAGTTAGCTAGCTAGTTCTTCATTATTCGATTAACTTTTACTTTTGTGAATACTTGTTATCTATCATTGTATCTATCTCATGATGTTAACACTAGAACAGCCGTGCCTTTTTTACCTACAATAAGAGCCGCCTCGGGGGTCAAATGACCATAGTCTTTACAATGGGAAGCTGCTATTTACACACAAAGGCCACTAGTTGGTGTGTCTTGTAAATTAGCCTGCCTCCTACACAGAAAAACTGCAGAATAGCTTTATACTAGCTTATCCTGATGTGATTTTGTAAATGTAAGGATACTGGGTAGTAGAACGCACAAGTCATGAAAGAAGGTTCCTGAAATCTGATCAAGTGCAAAGGTGTAAAATTGTTTTACTCACTTGGCTGTTCTAGTGTTAAGCATGTTTATTTATCATTTCAGATTTACTTAGGTGTTGCCATCATGGACACTCGTGAGTGGAGTTTATGTTTCATATGTCAGTCACAGAAAAGCAATGAAAAAACATTAGATCCCTCATCATCTGTACAACAGAGAAACAATCCTGAAAAACGTAATGCATGTTACAAGGAAGTTACAGACAACATCCAGGAGCTGAAGGAATTAGGTGATTTGCCCGATTTTATAGTAGGCCTTGGGGATGACAGTGATGCTGGCAATGGTGGTGGTGCTCGGGATGTAGTGCAGCAGATGATGTTGAATCCAGTAGTGTGGCACAAAAGCTGCAGGAATGCCATTGATAAGCAACAAGTTGAGAGAGCAAGAAAAAAGAAAACGTAATGAAGAGTCTGTGAGCCCAGTAAAGACACGACGCATACGTGGTGTCAAATTCACTACACCGGCTTTACCCACACCCTCAACATCATCATGTGAACCAGTCAATATAGATAGTAATAGAACCGTATAATTCTAAGCTCACGATTATGTCTCTTGCTTGCAAGCAATAAATAATCACATCACTCTTGTGGTGTAACAAGACTTTATTTCTTGAACCTGGGGCCTCATTTATAAAAAAAAGAACTTGAACGTCATCTTTGACTTGCACGTAAGCACATTTTTCTAAACGGACGTAAGCATTATTTATAAAACGGGCTGCGTTTGTTTAGAATTGCGTAAGTCTATAAATGACCAAATACTTTTGCTTAAAATGACCTCGGAAGTCGGCGAGATTCTGGCGCGATTTATACATCGAATAGGTAGACAACTTTTAGGATTTATTGAATAGTTTTATTTTTTAATGTAGTCGATTTCGTTTTATTACAAGTCAATTTAATATTCTTCTATAAGAACAGGGAACATTCCATCGCGAGTGAAGCCAGCAAGCGGAAAAAAATTGGCCTCCTCAATTCTGGAAGTCACCAGCCTCCACTGGTGTACATGCAGTACGTATGAGGGGGTGGTCTAATGGGTAGTGAATTGGACTCTTGATCGGAAGGTCGTGAGTTCAAATCCCGCCTGAGACCACCTTATTTTGCCCTTGAGTAAGGCAGTAGCATTATATTTAGACCAATCAGGTGCAACCAAGTCAACACATCCAATGTGCACCAAGTGGCTGTGACAAATGTTCCAGATGTTTACAGATGTGACAAGCTGCATTTTTAGATGACAGAAACTCAACATTTGAGATGAACACATGAGGTTGGTATAACTTTATTATTGATTACAAACCTTTCTAATGTTAGCTAACTAGCTATAGCTAGTAGTAGTATAGGTAGTTGTATTATTAGATTGAAATATGCACCTGTTGCTAACTACATATCGAACAGCTAACTAGCTAGCTAGCTGTTGATAACTAGCTACCAAGCTGTTGATAGCTATACTTAGCTAGCTAGTTCTTCATTATTCGATTAACTTTTACTTTTGTGAATACTTGTTATCTATCATTGTATCTATCTCATGATGTTAACACTAGAACAGCCGTGGCTTTTTTACCTACAATAAGAGCCGCCTCGGGGGTCAAATGACCATAGTCTTTACAATGGGAAGCTGCTATTTACACACAAAGGCCACTAGTTGGTGTGTCTTGTAAATTAGCCTGCCTCCTACACAGAAAAACTGCAGAATAGCTTTATACTAGCTTATCCTGATGTGATTTTGTAAATGTAAGGATACTGGGTAGTAGAACGCACAAGTCATGAAAGAAGGTTCCTGAAATCTGATCAAGTGCAAAGGTGTAAAATTGTTTTACTCACTTGGCTGTTCTAGTGTTAAGCATGTTTATTTATCATTTCAGATTGACTTAGGTGTTGCCATCATGGACACTCGTGAGTGGAGTTTATGCTTCATATGTCAGTCACAGAAAAGCAATGAAAAAACATTAGATCCCTCATCATTTGTACAACTGAGAAACAACTTAATGCATGTTACAAGGAAGTTACAGACAACATCCAGGAGCTGAAGGAATTAGGTGATTTGCCCGATTTTATAGTAGGCCTTTGGGGATGACAGTGATGCTGGCAATGGTGGTGGTGCCCAGGATGTAGTGCAGCAGATGATGTTGAATCCAGTAGTGTGGCACAAAAGCTGCAGGAATGCCATTGATAAGCAAAAAGTTGAGAGAGCAAGAAAAAGAAAACGTAATGAAGAGTCTGTGAGCCCAGTAAAGACACGACGCATAAGTGGTGTCAAATTCACTACACCGGCTTTACCCACACCCTCAACATCATCATGTGAACCAGTCAATATAGATAGTAATAGAACCTTATAATTCTAAGCTCACGATTATGTCTCTTGCTTGCAAGCAATAAATAATCACATCACTCTTGTGGTGTAACAAGACTTTATTTCTTGAACCTGGGGCCTCATTTATAAAAAAAAGAACTTGAACGTCATCTTTGTCTTGCACGTAAGCACATTTTTCTAAACGGACGTAAGCATTATTTATAAAACGGGCTATAATTATTTATAAAAAGTCTATAAATACCAAATAGTGTATACTTGAGAATGAGCTTTGTATTTACGCTCTGTGATAGCGGCTCAATTATAGCGGCCAAGTGAGAGGGCAGAGAAGGGTGGCTTCTCGGTAAGTAACAACCAGTACTCAAGTTGTAAAAGAAAGTCAGGGGGGATGGTGGATTTTATCATATGAGGACAATGTTAGCATCCCCACAGCGTCAGTGACTTCAGTGTCAGTGACTTGGTAAAAATGTCATTGCATGTGTGCGTGCCCCCCCCTCGCCCACAGTATTTTACTCAATATGCGCAAAACTAAATGTTGAAATAGCAGTAATACCACGTTCATTGATAAAATGACATAAGGGATGGAAAGGGGGGATGGCAGTTTTAGAAGGGGGATGATTTTGACCGTTTTTATTTCAGGGGGGATGCCATCCCCCCTCAACTTGAGTGCTGATGACAACTAACCAGCAAATGCTTATACTGTAATAATATTTAAGCAATATCACACGAGAGGGAGTGTGTTATACTGAATATCAGCACGGCTGTGATTCGGTCGTAGGTACGAGGCCGCAGTATACAGCACGACCTCGAGTGTGATATTGCTTTTATACAACAGTTCTACAGCGCGATTTATTAGTTAACAGTAATAAGTGACAACAGATTATGATTTGTTTGTTTATTTAATCATAAAAATAAACAAAAAATTGTTCCGCAACTGAACTTCAAATGGACTGTTGCCTAGTAACCTGAACACAAACATGTAGTCTAATTAACGGTCATTTAGTAGAACATCTGTGCGGCGGAGTGATACATATAGTTAAAAGTCCCAGTGCTGTTATACTGTATATCAGCACTCATGGAATGCCTCTTGTCCAATCAAATTACTTGGTCGGACTCGGAACTAACTGTTGTATAAAATTGTATAAATCACTACGTTGACGTGGTTTTCTACGGGTAAGATCTACGGG
>NC_137680.1:4192020-4202020 GCF_963989245.1 Nansenia antarctica | reverse complement strand
GAGGCTGTTTAGTGTACACCACCATGCACACACACAACGCGAGAGACACATACACACGTTCACACGTACACATGTTCACACATACTCGCACGCACACACACACACACACACGTACACACACAAATATGTGGCTCACGTCAAGTCTGAGGCTGCTCACTGTACCTTACAAGACACACACATCAGAATATGAGACAAAAGACACACACACACACACACACAATACAAAACACACACTTAGCAACACACACCGAACACCACCACTGTCTCTTACAATAACTGAGACTGACACATCACAGGCACAGCAGCAGACACCAGAATGTCACATTATAGCAAACTGCTCCTAACTAACTATCAGATTACAAGATGGCTATCAAGCTAGCTAACAAATAAAGCCAAATAGTGACGTCACTAGAGAACATCAGAACAGGATGGAGATAGGCTAAGTGCTGTAAATGGAATCATGAATAGAACCCCAGAGTGTTAAGTTGGTTCCAGTTGGATAGCAGCAGCAGGTTGAAGTGAGTTCATTCCTCTTGAGCAGAGGTGGAAAGTTCACCTTCTAATCTGCTGAGTAATCTTACTCAAAAGCCATTCTCCCCTCATTCGTCATAGCTAACCCCAAATAGGTTTGGCCAATTTGACATTTAGGCATTATATGCTTAAAAGGTCTGTGTGTTTTTTTCCCCCGGGATAAACCTAATGGAAGTTAAAGAGGTTTTGTGTGCTTACCGTACAGTTGTAAACGATTGTAGGGTTGTAGAGTTCACATTCACGAATTCTCTGAAAAATAATATGGTTTGCTTTGCTGTATCTCTGTAGATAGGCTACTAGATGTAATCTATGTACTCAAGGTAGGAAATGTAATCTCATATAAATAATCTTTATATATTACACTGGATTTTCCAAATTGTTAGTGATTTACCTTAACACAGCCGAAAAGAGACATTCCATTCAAGAGGTCCGTTTTTTTTTAAAAGACACTCAAATGACAGAGTACACTCTGATCAAATGAAAATCGACGACAGCAAACAAATAGAAACAAATGTTTAAAAAAAACAAAAAAAAACATGTGTACATGCCTCTTTTCATAGATATTCTTGAGATCAAAACCATTGACAACATGTAGCCTACATTTCACTAGAAATACCTATTCATGTCACTATTCAAATACACAAGTGTTATTCAAATTCTGCTTTGTGGTGAAATTCAGATGAAATAGTAAAGCGTGTCGCCGTCAGTAAACAGGGAGTGTTGCCGGCAGGGAGAGAGGGAGAGAGGGAGAGAGGAGTGAAAGAGACAGGTGCTAGAGAAGCAAGAGAACAGTGGAGTGGAGTTTTGCTGCAGTGGTGGTTCTGAAAGGACAGCTACAAGAGAGGGGGGGTGGGGGTGGAGGGAGAGCAGAGAGAGAGGGAGAGCAGAGAGAGAGAGAGAGTGCGAGAGCGAGGCAACATGTTTTGGAACCAGACGTACAGTTTAACAGCAGGAGGGAGAGAATGAAGGGGGGATGGGGTGGTATTTGGGACAAAAATGTAGGGATTTAAATTTCATTGTTGTATTTCAGATTTGGTGGCTATTGTTCGTGTGTGTGTGTGTGTGTGTGTGTGTGTGTGTGTGTGTGTGCGCGTGTGTTTGAATTAATCTACGTCGGGGCTGTGTGAGAGAGAAAAAGAGAGGAAGAAAGAGAGACAGAGACAGATAATGTGTACAGGAGGTTGCATGTATGTGTGTGTGTGTGTGTGTGTGTGTGTGTGTGTGTGTGTGTGTGTGTGTGTGAGTGGCCTGAGTTCACCCAGGATGTTCTGTACCCACGGTGCTGATGAACACTCTCCACGCGGCTTTGCTTCATTAATCAGATCGGCCACTTTAGATCTCTACCCTTGACTCCTTGTGAATTTCCTTCCTCTTCATCTCCTCTCCTCCCTCTCCCCTCCCTCTCCAGCGGTCATCTGGCTGTCATCATCTCCCTCACCTGTTCCTCACTCCCATCCTCTCACCCCTCCCCCACCTCCTTTTTCCCACTCCCTTTCCCTAGCGGTCATTCCTGTGTCTTTTCTCTCACCTTTTCTTTCCACTCGTATTTTCCCGCCCTCTTCTTCTCCTCCTCTCTTCTCATCACCCTTTCCTAAATTTCGTTGTTTGGTACCTGTACTGTAGCAATGACAATAAAGACCATTCATTCATTCATTTCTGTCCTCTCTCATGTCTCTGTCCTCTCTCGTGTCTTTCTGTCCTCTCTCATGTCTCTCTGTCCTCTCTCATGTCTCTGTCCTCTCTCATATCGCTGTCCTCTCTCATGTCTCTCTGTCCTCTCTCATGTCTCTGTCCTCTCTCATGTCTCTCTGTCCTCTCTCATGTCTCTCTGTCCTCTCTCATGTCTCTCTGTCCTCTCTCATGTCTCTCTGTCCTCTCTCATGTCTCTCTGTCCTCTCTCATGTCTCTCTGTCCTCTCTCATGTCTCTCTGTCCTCTCTCATGTCTCTCTGTCCTCTCTCATGTCTCCTTTCTGTCCTCTCTCATGTCTCTCTGTCCTCTCTCATGTCTCTCTGTCCTCTCTCATGTCTTTCTGTCCTCTCTCACGTCTCTGTCCTTCCATAGCAACATAATGCCTAATCTTCAAGTCTCATGTCACTCTTTCCGTATGCCTCCTCTACTCTGTACTACCCCTGTAGAATTATTGTCCCCCTCCCCCCTCCATTTCCATCCTCCTCCTTTGTCTATCCTTTTGTGTATTTTGTCCTCCTTCCTCTCCAACTCTCCCACCCTTTCCTGTGCCCGTCCCTTCACTACCGTTATTCCCTGTGCACTCTCATTCTTTCCACCATCTGACTCACAGTCTCTCTTGTGTGACTCTCACCCCCCTTTCTCTTTTCATTCCTCTCCTCTATCTCTTCTTCCCTTCCCTCCCCTCCCCCTGTTCCGGGCGCTGGGAGTGGAACACAGATTATGTCAGACATTTATAAAACCGGATTAGCTAGGATCACCTTCACATACCCACACACACACACGCACACACACACACACACACACACACACTCCATGACATGCTCCATGATGTTCTTCTCACACATACTGTAGCATACTCAACCCAACACACACACACACACACACACACACACACACACACACACACACACACACACACACACAGACATGTGTTCAACTACAACCTGACTCACAGCCTTAAATATATGAACACACTCTTCTACCCTTTTACTAAATACACCCTACATAGTCCAGTTAAATCACAGAATGACAGAGTCATTGGAGGGGAAAGGAGGAGAAACAAGATGACAAAGTATTCTTGTCCTCATCAAAGTCTTTGACATATCCGGCTTCAGTGAGCGTGAAATAGCTAATGGTGGGTACCATATAATCTCTCCCCCTGACTCTCTCTCTCTCTGTCTGTCTGTCTACCTCTCTCTATCTGTTCTGTCTATTCCATTATCTCCCTCTCTTCTTCCATCCCTCAATTTCTCTGACTCAGCAGTGTGAGTCGGAGACAAGGTCACCTGATAGTTGTTGCTGTGGAGACCGAGAATAGGGGGATGATTTTTTTCACTCCCCCTCCTCCCACTGCTGCAGGGCAGAGAGAGAGAGGTAGAGAGAGAGAGAGGGATGATGGGGGGTTGGTGGAGGAGGGAGAAACACGGAAGGGATGGCAGAGGTTAAAGAAGGATACTGGTGGCGGCCATTTTGTTTGAAATAAGCTAGAAAAACTTTATCGGCAGCACACACGTGGTGACACAGACACTGTGCCGGACGGATCGTGACAGTGCAGCATGATCTGACCATCAAACTCCAAATACTGTAGACTATGTACTTTAATGCAATATGGAATAATAATAGTAATAGTAATTGTAATCTAATAATCATCCAAATAATTACATTTATTTATTCATTTTAAACAGACTATGTGCAGACCAATCCAAACTGCTTGTCCTGTACTTACACCATCCTGTCACAGCATAATAAGGTTAACACACTGATCATCACTTTGTTCTAATTTCTATGTAATGGATGGAAGATATCGGTGGGCCCCATGCACTCACCACCACAAGCACGACAAGTACTCCACCCTGAATAACCTTCATCTACCCCTCGTCAAAGGCCCTTGTGGTCTTATCTGGTCATTCTGGAGGGGCCATCTTTAGGAGTGCAAAGAAGGCAGCATACTGTTGTTGTGCATCTCCTCAGGGGTCTAAACACATGACTCTGTGCTTTCCCTTGCAAATCAGCCATGGGGCTGCATGTGTGCGTGTGTGTGTGTGTGTGTGTGTGTGTGTGTGTGTGTGTGCAGTGTGCTGCTGCTGCATCCTCCACTGAATATTTAGTGGGGGAAACGCAGGGGGAAGCGTGACAAAGTCTTGCAAAATAGCACTTCTGCATGTAGGCCAACTGTCTCCCTTCCTCTCTATCGTAGAGCCATCGCCCCTCTCTCTCACACATATTATTCTTTCATACTGTTTGACATATCTTTGCATGTTTATCTGACTCTATCTCTTTCGAAATTTGCCTGTGATGTCTCTCTCCCTTTCACTTCCTCTTTCTCTCTCTCTCTCTCTCTCTCTCTCTCTCTCTCTCTCTCTTTCTTCACATTCCATTTTTGGCATTTAGCAGACGCCTTATTCCAAAGCGACTTACACCAAATACATTTGACTAAGTAAGTGAATCATCTTTCCACCACCAGTCCTAGCAGGAGAAAGTCATCTATGCTCAGGCCAGGGGCCATTGGTAGTCGTTGTGCTAGAATAATACTTTTTCTCTCTCTCTCTCTCACTATCTCCCTCTCCATTTCTCTCATTCTCTTTCATAGCCACTCATTACTACATTCCCATAAAAAAAACATTCCTCCTTCTATGAGATCATCCTCTCCCTCTTCTCCAAGAATCTGAGAAAGTTGGATGGTCTCCACACTCTGTATGGTGGAGACCTATAATAAGCTCCAAATGACAGATGAGAGGAGTGACTACCTCAAGAAAGAATGCAGAATGAAATGTGGTTCCTGTATGCCTCCAAGCTTTCAAAAACCTTCCAAACAAAAACTTTCTTTGTTCCATTGTTGACTTCAAATAAAGTGTACAGATAAGAGTTGAAAGCCGTGAAGGTGTTAGGCCTACATACCGGATGTTACCTCACAGGCTGGTTAGGTGTACGTAGGCTAGCACATGTCAGATGTATGTAGCCACCAGCTGTATAGAAATCTGGTTGGGTGTGGCCTGGGGTGGTCCAGTGGTCTAGCACCGTGGTCTACAGTGCACACATATGCCCATGTCGGCATGGGTTCGAATCCGGCCCATGCCCTGCTGACATGCCCTCTCTTACTTTCCTGTCTGTCTTCACTACATCTGTCCAATAAAATGAAAACTATGAGTGGGACTGCCCCACTCAGAAAAATTACTTTAAAAAATAATAATAATGGGTGTGGCATATACAGTATTAGCTAGCTGCCCGTGGTTAGAAGCTATGTGGTCAGGTGCATCTGAGACTAGTGGTGTGGAGGCTGGTTGTGTGTCTAGCGTCTTCTGCTAGTATACCTGCAACTGTATCAGGAAGACGACTAGCCTATCAGGTGAGAGACGTCATTGGTGTGTAGTGAAGACTACATGTGTGTTGCATATGAGCTGATGTGTTTTATCATACGTGGATACTTCACCCATCACATACATCTGTTTTATCGAACCGACTGGACAAGTTACTTAGGCTATATTCCATGTTTCTCTCGATCTCTTATACACACAAGCATGCACGCCTAGCACACACACACACACACACACACACACACACACACGACACACACACACACACTTAAAATCCTCATCTGAGCAATGAATGAGAGAAAGTATTGATAACCTCCACTTGAATCGATGATACTTAAGATCTATCCGATATCCGAATATGATTCTGGTAGACTGCCATAGTGTCATTGTAGTAGTAGTCTGGCAGAGTATTCTGCTCCCTGTCTGTCTGACATGTAGTCCCAGGCCTAGGTGACATATTGGAGTGCACAGTCACAGTGACATGCTTAGGACAAGACCAGCAACACGACCAGAGACAGAGGGTGCTTATCACATGCACTATAGCACACAAGAGCACCATTGTATATTAGGCTATACATTAATTACAGATAAAACAACACAAGCACGACAATAGTATCTAACCTTGTGCGTCCATTTACACAAACATTTCGGCCTAGGGGCTCTCGATGCTTTCTGGCTAACAGCCTTGGAATTCTGCAGTAAAGAAGGAGGGGCAGGAACGGTGTCCTATTGGCCGGTCGAGGAGATTCGCTGTCGCTGATTGGCCAGACGGCCCGTCACTCACGAGACGCTCGGAATTCCTATTGGCCACTGGAATGGTCCGTGGGCGGGGGTTGACAGAGCCTTAGGTTTATCAGCTCTGCTGGAAATGGGCGGTGCGATCACTCACACTCACCGGCGCTCCTTCCATCCACAGGCGGAGTGGTGTGGAGAGAGAGAGAAGAGAAGAGAGGAGTACTGCGGCAGTTTGGTCAGAAGCTCGGCGGAAGGAGATCTCAATCAGACTCTAGTGCGGCTTCTTTAGTTCCGCCGGTCTTTTAGCGCAACTCTCAGAGAGCCAGAGATGTGATGCTCCGCTTGAGACCGCCGCAACATTTCATCTGAAAGACCTTCAAGTGGGGGGGAGGAAAAAGAAAAAGACTGTAACCTTTTAGAGGTTAGAGAGAGAGACTATCATATCAGTCTATTTCACAATTTAAATGTAATCATTTATAGCTTATATTTAACCTGCTGGGACTGGTTGTCTTTATCAGTTCCTTTTCGTTTACATTTGAATAACTGAGCATTCATAAATCTCTTTCTTACCGTTTTCAAAAGGCAATACTACATTTTGATACATATTCAACCTCCTGAGAGGGGCTGACACCTCTCAAGCTTTGCATCACCTGAGAGGATAAGAACCAGACTGCGTCAACATGGGGGTAAGACCGGCGTTTTCCTACTTGTTTAAAACTGCGTTGACACATGAAGTACTAGTCTCTAAAGAAGTGAGATGTAATAGTCTTATAATAAAAACCGTTTGATAAGATAAAGCAGCTATACTGGGCTGCAGCCAAGGGCATCAGGCAGACCACCAGTGTCTTGTCGTTTTATCCCGTGGAAATCCCGGAGTGTTCCCGGAGTGACATTGACTCTAATGCGGATTTTTGTTTTACCCTCAATCTCATAAGACTGCGACAAATTGATGTGACGAGTATAGCCTGTTATGTGTTCTGTCGACAGTATATAGGAGCTCTGGCATATAGGCTATTACAGCCAGAGGAACTGCAGCAGAATATATCTTAATGAAGATTATATTATATTATATTCATTGATCCACTGGCTGATTAAATAATCATTTAGCCCACACTGTCATTGTGTCCCTTGGTGCATTTCTACATCATATATGATATACTATAGAAATACAGGAAACAATTGCCCTATAGTGAATTATAGCGCTAAGGGGAGTAAATGAACTCGTTTTCGGGTTTGGGTTTGACACTGCCCATAGATGCATCAATGGAGTTGAGGAGGTTGGTATATTGGTGCAGCGTATATTATAGCACTTACTGAATATAACCTTGCCACGATAATCGGTTTATTCTGACAGTGGACTCTCGTGTGTGTGTGTGTGTGTGTGCGTGTGTGTGTGCGTGTGTGTGTGAGAGAGGGGGGGGGGAGGTTAGGGTTATTTCAATGAGAGACAGTAGTGTGTTACCCAGTTTATGCTTTCATTCATCTGTTATGACCCTGTGTATTATTTGCTTGCTTTTTTTCACAATCGATGAAAGCGGCTGTGGTGTAATCTAATGGTTACAGGATATAAGTGACCCCCCATCCCCCCCCCGTGTACATTACTCCCCCATCCCCCAGTACAACATGTCCTATCCTGCTGCCTTGAAACCGCTGTTCCCTAAGCATCCTCATAGGAGGGTGGTGCAGTGTGCGTAGGAAAAGTACCAGAGCCGGTAGGTTGTGGAGCATATTGCGTATGTAACAGCCTATGGATGGTAGGTTGTGGAGCATATTGCGTCTGTATGGAGCCTCCCTCCTGGATGGATGCATGGAAGAAATGCCTCAGCCTCCCTGACTGACCCATGCGTCATAATGCGGTTACCCAGAATAAGCGCTGCTCCGAGCTTCCAGCTTATTTCCTCTTTAATTTGTGACATAACAGTAATCACCGACTCTGAACAAGACACGCACACACACACTCGCTCAGATTAAAACATGTATACTGTTCCTGTGGATGGATGCCGGATGATTTGGATGACGAATTTGGGGGTTTTGGATTTTGCTAGTGGTGATTCTAATGCACACACTGGCCACACACACACAGAGAGATGTTACACACACACACACACACACTCCACACAGACACACTCATAGAGGAATCACACACACACAGAGGTCTGACTCCTCATACTGCGTCAAACGCAGCGCTACGGGCCGAGACCTTGGAGAAAAAATGTCTACCCAATACACAATATCGATTGCTTTTTAACATTATCTTAACATTAGCTTACCTCTTTCCTCACCAGTTATTGGAAAGGCAATGGGGATTTAACTGACTGGTGTGATAAGGATGTGTGTGTCGGAACATTCCGAACTGATGATGCGCCGCTGCGACTGTCAGAGTTTGAGCTATTGCGCAATGTCCCGCCCCATCGTCTTGCGGAATAAATCATAGTTGTTTAAATTAAAATCCCCGAGTCGAATTATTTGGGGGAAGATTCCAAGGTGAGGACATGACACAGAGAACTGATGAAGCGCAATGGTCCCTATATTAGCTATTGATTGTCATTGCAGGTAGGACACACAGATATAGATCTATCCATGGCTTGGGCCTTGGAGGAGGCGTCTCTCTCCCGGCAGAGGAGAGCTAGAAGATGTCGGTGCTATTCATTATAGTACAAATGCATATCTCCATCACTAGCAACAGGCTGGGCACTGCGTCAAAAGGGATGGAGTGCAAATAGCGCTGCTTACGCACGAACCGCTGCCTTGGTGAAGGCTTTGGTCGGTCAGAATGAGACGTGGGGAGGGGGGAGGGGGTGGGAATTCAAACATGTGTGACCCCTTGGAAGATAATTACATTTTCACAGTATTGGGAATGCTCGGTATGTATTTGCTCACATCTCCTCCCTCGCGTTAACGTATTGGTTCTCTCGTCGGCAAGTTGTTTCGCCGAGTTGCGCTGACGCACTGACGCTCGCCTGCTGCGTCAAAAAGGGGGCGGTGCCTTCGGAGTGGAAATTCCCTGTAAAGCCTGGTGATAGGCTGACTGACGCACGGAGAGACACAGAGATGCTTTAGCAGGATTCCAGGAAGTGGAAATGGCAGAGGTCACTGGAGAAAGACAGACAATATTGCCACACTATCTAAGGGGAATTGAGTCTGTGTGTGTCTGTGTGTGTGTGTGTGTGTGTGTGTGTGTGTGTGTGTGTGTGTGTGTGTGTCTATGTGGATGCTGGATGGAACCTGATGATGCTTAGAGTAAGAAAAGAGAAGAGAGGGTCAGAGAGAGAGACAGAGAGAGAGAGAGAGAGAGAGAGAGAGAGAGAGAGAGAGAGAGAGAGAGAGAGAGAGAGAGAGACAGAGAGAGAGAGAGCAGTTGGAGTCGGCCGAATACACGGACGGACGGACGCTCTGTTTCACCTTCAGACACGTGAGGGAGAGAGAGGGGGGGTGGGTGCATCATCGTGAGGGTGGGAGGGGGGATGAGTAGTGACTGATCTGCAGGTGTAGAGAGAGAGAGAGAGAGAGGAGGATTGGAGGCGAGGGAGGAGGAGGGGAGAGGGCGGGGGAGGGGGAGGGCTTGTATCCTGTTACGGGATAATGACCCGAGCTCACATTACCATGGCTCCTGTTTCCCTCCGCTCTAGGGGATTGGTTACCATGGAGACGGGAGGCAGATGGGAGGGAGGACTGGGGGTGGGGGTGGGGGGGGGGATTGGTTGGGGGGTGTCTCTGTCTCCACTCTAT
>NC_137680.1:4184520-4187020 GCF_963989245.1 Nansenia antarctica | reverse complement strand
GGGGGGGGGGGAAGAGAGAAAGAGTTGATTGTCATCTGCGTTGCAGTGGTAGGATAAACCACGTGAGGAAATTATTGCGCTAAGAGAAGTGGTGTAGAGAGAGAACTGTAAGGGCCCCAGGACAGAACCCTGAGGGACCCCAGTGGTGGTGAGGGCTCATAGGGAGATGGCGATCCTCTCCATGTCACCTGGTAAGAGCGATCGGCCAGGTAGGAATGCAAACCAGGAGAGTGCAGAGCCAGAGATGCCCAGTTCTGAGAGGGTGGAGAAGCGTTGGCTGGTTGACTGTGTCAAATGCAGCAAGACAGGTCCAGAAGAATGAGAACGGAGGAGAGGGAGGAAGCTCGAACGGAGGGGAGGGCCGGCCTCCGTGACAGCAAGGAGGGCAGTCTCAGTAGAGTGCTCAGCCTTAAAGCCGGATTGGTCAGGGTCAATGAGGTTGTTTGTTCTGAAGGAGAAAGTGAGACTTGATTAGAGACAGCACCGTTCAAGGGTTTTTTAGATGAGAAGGAGAGAAAGCATACCAGTCTGTACGTAGTTAAGTTATGGACAGCAGATGTGTCGAGAGTTGGTTTCGTGAGAAGAGGCTCAGGAAGGAAGTTGTAAAATGTTGTGGGTGGGGGGGACGGGGGGGGGGGGGACAGGAAGTCACTACATCCTCATGCCAGTTCCCCTATGCCACTTTTACAAGGAGAAACCCAAACAGCCCAGCCATGGTATTTGATACAGTTCTTTCTTTTGGCGTGTGTGTGTGTGTGCTAGTTCCTACTTTGTATAACAATGGGTTAACCCTAACCCCACAGTTCCCCATCAGGCCTCTCCCTGACAGCCTCTCCCCAGAGGATCCCATGGTGGTTATACAAAGTAGGAACTGGCAAACACTCTCACATGCCAGCCTTATGCCCACGCAGGCCCACCGTTCTTGGGGCATGCCCGGGCCTGTGTGCTCCTGACAGACCAAGACATCTGGTGCTCCTGGGGGGATGGTATGGTACTTCAGTAGGTACTGGGTAGGTACTGTTCTGTTCCCAACCCCCTCCAGGGGTGGATGTGGTCAACATCATGCCGAGCACTCAGGTCAGACATTCTGTCATCTGTCTCCACTCACAAAAGAGTCTTTGATGGTCTCTCTCTCTCTCTCTCTCTCTCTCTCTCTCTCTCTCTCTCTCTCTCTCTCTCTCTTCTCTCTCTCTCTCCCTCTCTCTCTCTCTCTCTCTCTCTGCCGCAGTGCGTGTCTCTTTGTGGAAGCGCCGTAACCAACACACAATGACTCACCTCTGCCGAACAGATGTGTTTGACTCCCGCAAACTAGAAACTATGTCTCTGTTGCTTCTTCTTCTTCGTCGTATGGGTTGTTGTTTTTCTTCTCCACTCCACCAGGCTCGGGGCCGAGGGGCTACCCTTTTACCACCCCGAGACCTGGTTGAGGGGCTCACCCGGGCTATATTTCTGGACACCCCTCCAGAAGCCACGTCATCGTCTCGTCATCTAATACCGACAGACCATGCATCCCGTTGGGTGGGTGGTACACCGGGCAATCCAGGATAATATGGTCTGCGGTTTGGTCCTCTGCGCCACACTCGCACGACGCATTTGGGGCCAAGCCCCATCTGTGCATTGATGAGCGGAAACGCCCGACGCCGGTCCGGAGACGATTGAGCCTCACCCAGGATAGCCTTGGCAAGTCCATCCCGAGGGGCTCAGCGCCGGCGACTGGGATGTGGTCGCGGAGTTTGGAGGTGTTAGCCTCCCACTCCGCGCGCCACATATAATCCGCCCATCCTGCCGCACTGATGTTGAGATCTCTGCATTGCTGCCTGAGATCCTGTGCGGCAGGCACAAATGGGTGTCTCGACTTGAGACGCCGGGAGGGCTCCGCTGTTATAGTGAGCCTATCATGGAGCAGATGGTTATTAAGCTCCACGGCCCGGCAGGCGAGACGTGCTGTGGCTCCCATGCGGCGGAGGCCTGCGGGCTGGATGCCTGCTAGGATGGGAAGGTTGTCCACGGGGGTAGGACGCAGGCATCCTGTCACAATGCGCAAGGCTTCGTTTATAGGCGAGTCGATGAGGCGGGTGTGGGCACTGCGACACCATACTGGGGCGCAGTATTCACTGGTTGAATAAACGAGGGCTAGGGCTGCCGTGCGCAAGGTCCTTGCGCCGGCGCCCCAGCCCGAGCCAACCAGTCGCCTCATCAACGCCACACGAGCTGTTAGCTTCTTGCGCAGTGACTCGAGGTGTCGGCGAAACGTGAGCGTCCTGTCCAATGTCACGCCGAGATAGATTGGCTCAGCGGAACATGGCAGGGGAGTTCCATCTAGGTGTACTCTAAGCTCACGTTTAGCCTCCCTGTTGTTAAGGTGGAAGGCAGCCGACACCGTCTTTGCCTCGCTAAGCTTCAATCTCCATTTCCGGAAGTATGCCACTAGTGTCTGCATGTCCTGGCTCAGAATCCCCTCCACAGACTGCCAATTTCCAGCAGAGTACACCACTGCGAG
>NC_137680.1:4174520-4179520 GCF_963989245.1 Nansenia antarctica | reverse complement strand
CATTTTGAATGAATGAACTCTTTTTATCTTATTTTGTGAAAGGTCATCTATCAAAAGTGAGTGTTTGTATGTTGATTAAGCAGGCCGTGGTGTTTTAACATATGTCAACCACTAGGGGGCTTCACTATATTTCCCAGGACCACATACTGGTCATCATTACTCCTTATCTGGCCAGGCTAGAGAGGAATGCAAATACAGCACTTTAAAATCTTTAATGTGTTTTTTTTAATCACTAACTGCGAACTTTGACCCTCACCCCGCCCGAACTCTGACCCCTCACCCTTATCGCACCTTAACCTTAAATTAAGAACAAAATGCTGCTTTTTGGTCATCGATTTTGAAGATATTTGATAATAATAATGTTCATTCCGGCATTGGTCATCTATCAATGACAGATTGATATTCTTCTGAGTGTCTCTGGGACTAACCCTAACCCTTCTGTAGCCTTTAGGCCTTACCCAAGCTCTGAACCATCATTATCTACATCAGGGCCTATTGATCCAGCGCCACGGTCAGTTACCTTGATGAGTGGGCCGTGTCAATGAGTGGCTCCTCCACTGCGACCCGTAGAACCCTCCAGGGAGCCATTTTGTCTCTGCGTGTCAACTATGACCTCTGAGCAGGGACTTCTGTATTGATCTGACCCCTGCTGTTGGCCTCCTCCTCTCTGTCCTCCTGGTCAGATCGTGAGCTTAGAATTATAAGGTTCTATCTCCGTTTAGGGCAGTTCAGAGATATTGAGCGTCAAAGTTTTTACATTCCATTATGTTTTGTGAGATGGAACCTTTGTATTTTATGAATTACTAACTCAAAAATGTCAACATTTTAAAAATAACACCACACAGGCATTAATAAACACCTAATGGATCAGATTATGTAAAAAACTAAATTTTGACAAAAATGGAGATAGAACCTTATAATTCTAACGTCACGAGATAGAGTTACAGAGTAGAATTAGAAGTAGCTAGTAGAATGTACGACGTAGCTCTGCAGATCTGTTTGATTTCAACACCTCAATCGCACAATTCTCATTCTCTAGTGGCAATGTGTGTGTGTGTGTGCATGTGTGTAGTGTGTAGTGTACTGCCAAACTGTTTCATCCTTTTCAGATCCTCATAGTCACATTGATGTATCTCATCTCGTTGAATGGAATTCAATTAAATCAAGACAGGCTTTGATGGATGACTCAATCTGGTGTCTCGCACTCTCTCACAGCCTCTGTGTCAACTCTGTGTCACCCCCGGGACATTATTTCTCATTGGTCAGGGAGACCATTCAGTGGCTTTCCATTGGTCGAGAGGTTCAGAGACCTCATCAAGAAGTGAGAGCCAGGTCTCTCTGTGTTGGCGGTGGATATTAGATCCACAATCCTTTGATGAATGTGTGTGTGTGTGTGTGTGTGTGTGATCTTTCTAGAGATCAAATGGATAACAGGATAGAATGAGGTCTGAAACTCTCCTCCCCGTCTTGCTTCTGGGTTTGGTATCATGACGCAGATGGACTTGGTTCTTATCGTTTATGAATGACGTTTTTCAATTTGATCTTAGAATGTAGACTAAACATTCTTAGAATGTTACATCTCTCTATTAGCAAGGCTACTTCATGTGTCAACGAATTTGTGTATTATGTTTATAATTCAAAAAAAGAGACCTTTTCTGAATGAGGACAATGAAGTACTCAAATCTTAATATATATCTTCTCTCTCTCTCTCTCCCTCTCTCTCTCTCCCTCTCTGTAGTACGGCCGGTCAGACAGTTATCGCGTGGCGACCACGCAGGACAAGGATGGCAAGGGTTCTCCCAAGAAGAAGGGGAAGGGAGGAAAGGATCTGGATGATCTGAAGAAAGAAGTACCACTGGTAAGACTAGGCATTCACTATGGCATGCACCTCACCCATTCACTATGATAAAGAAATAAATACAAAAAGAAACATTTAAAAACAACAACAACAAACATATTAAGAAACATTTGCAACCCTGACTTTGCTTTGAGAAATATCCCCTCCCAAAAAGTAATCAATTATTTGTTACAAAACAGTACACATGAAAAAAACAATTATAACACCAAACAAAATAAGTGTCTGTCCTGATTTTTTTTTCTTCCTTATCTTACCCCCCCCCCCCCACTATAAACACACAAGTAACCCCCCCCCCATGGCGATAACATCCCTTCCACCCCCCCCATAGTTCTTCATTACACTATATTTGGTATATCATAAAATCATAATAAGAAAGATCTAAATTTAAAGGATGTAAAGTGAAGAATCTAGCTCAGGATTTACACACAAGGGGACAGATTGGATGCAGTGGGGTTGAATGATTCTCTATCTCTCTCTCTCTCCCATTTTCAGACAGAACACAAGATGTCCGTAGAGGAGTGTTGCAGGAAATTCCAAACCGACATTGTGCAGGTACGTCTTACTAAATGGAGACCGCTTGGGGTGCTGAGAGACCACCTGGGGGTGCTGTTCCCTTCAATTCATACTTGTCGGCCTATACTATTTGCCAGTTTACACATTTGTATCAATATCTGTGTGTCTTTCTAAATATATTTGTGGACTGTTAAGAACTTAAGAGTATCTTTAGTAGCTGTCTAGCCTCAATTAAAATCGGTTTATTAAAAAACTGTGTAAGGTTCAATCCTAACCATGACCTCCCTCCTCCCCCCACCCCCCCCCCCACCCCCCTTCCTCTTTTCAGGGTTTGACCAATGCCAAGGCGGCTGAGTTCCTGATCAGGGACGGTCCCAACGCGCTCACCCCTCCCCCCACCACCCCGGAGTGGGTCAAGTTCTGTCGTCAGCTGTTCGGAGGCTTCTCCATCCTGCTGTGGACCGGCGCCATCCTCTGTTTCCTGGCCTATGCCATCCAGGCTGCCACTGAGGACGAGCCCGCGGGAGACAACGTGAGTCACATACACTCACACTCACACACACACACACACACACACACACACACACACACACACACTCACACACACACACACACACACACACACACACACACACAGGCTGCCACTGAGGACGAGCCCGCAGGAGACAACGTGAGTCACACACACTCACACACACACACACACACACACACTCACACTCACACACACACACACACACTCACACTCACACACACACACACATACACACTCACTCACTTGATTTACACACACACTTCTGTCCGCAGGAGACAACGTGAGTCACACACACTCACACTCACACACACACACACACACACACACACACACACACACATACACATACACACTCACTCACTCACTTGATTTACACACACACGTCTGTCACATACACCTGACTCTCACACACCTACACTACAATACCACTCCTCGAGCCAGCTTTTGCCCATGATTTGGGGCATCATCTATGACTCTCTCTCACTCTCTTTCTTTCTCTCTCTCTCTCTCTCTCTCTCTCTCTCTCTCTCTCTCTCTCTCTCTCTCTCTCTCTCTCTCTCTCTCTCTCTCTCTCTCTCTCTCTCCTCAGTTGTACCTGGGTATCGTGCTGTCAGCTGTCGTCATCATCACCGGTTGCTTCTCCTACTTCCAGGAGGCTAAGAGCTCCAAAATCATGGAGTCCTTCAAGAACATGGTGCCTCAGGTGTGTGTCTGTGTGTGTGTGTGTGTGTGTGTGTGTGTGCTTCTATGTGCAGTGTGTACTCTAACTGTCCCTGGTCTCTGCCGCCTGCAGCAAGCGCTGGTGATCCGCGAGGGAGAGAAGATGCAGATCAACGCTGAGGAGGTGGTGGGAGGGGACCTGGTGGAGGTGAAGGGAGGAGACAGGATCCCTGCTGACCTCAGGGTCGTCTCTGCCCACGGCTGCAAGGTACGTACACACACACACACACACACACACACACACACACAAACACACACACGCACACACACACACACGCACACAAAAACGCACATGACCTACAAACATAGACGATTACGTATTTCCACATACATATTATGATGTTTTTTCATTTCCCCCAATAGGTGGATAACTCCTCCCTGACTGGCGAATCAGAGCCCCAGAACAGGTCACCTGACTGTACCCATGACAACCCCCTGGAAACCCGCAACATCGCTTTCTTCTCCACCAACTGCGTTGAAGGTAACCATAGCAATGGCAATTAGACTAGACACACACACACACACACACACACGCACGCGCACACACACACCTCCTGTCCTTGCTAGTGACGCCACTTCCCTCCTTCCCTCCTCCTTCCTCTCTTTTTCACACCCACTCTCCCTCCGGTTGGCAAGGCCAACAAGCGTCATGGCAACCGGTTGGGAGATTTTGGCCAGTGACTCTGCTCCCATTAGACTTGTCCTATATTACTGACAGAGTGCCATCCCCGCTGGTGAGAAAGTGTGGGTGTATATAAGGCCTCACACACACACACACACACATATACCCGATTCACAACACTGAATTCAGTCTGACTCTCGCAAACAATTAGGGAATGCAAGGGAATCATACAATCATCCGCATTCAGAACAACCATACAATCGTTTGGTGACATCACACAACTCACAGTAAATAATGCAACCCCAGCCTTAGTCCCTTAAAGGTTTTTACTTTCACTTATTTTACTTTCACGTTTTTGTCTGTTTCGTCCTCGTTATGCACCACCAGACAAAGCGAATTCCTCCCGTATGTGAAAGCCTATTGGCGATAAATCGGATCTCTGATTCTGATTTCGGATTCCGATTTGTTTTGATTGTCTTGCATACACCTGACGTTCTCTCTCTCCCTCCCTCCCTCCCTCCCTCCCTCCCTCTCTCCCTCCCTCCCTCCCTCCCTCCCTCCCTCCCTCCCTCCCTCCCTCCCTCCCTCTCTCTCTCCTCCCTCCCTCCCTCCCTCCCTCCCTCCCTCAGGCACAGCGCGCGGCATCGTGGGTGGCGACCGGCGACCGCACCGTCATGGGCCGCATCGCCACCCCTCACCTTCCCGGCCCTGGAGTCCCGGCAAGACGCCCCATCGCCAAGGGAGATCGAGCATTT
>NC_137680.1:4123957-4174320 GCF_963989245.1 Nansenia antarctica | reverse complement strand
TTCATATCACAACCTCACAACTCGTGAGCTTAGAATGATAAGGTTCTATCTCCGTTTAGGGCAGTTCAGAGATATTGAGCGTCAAAGTTTTTACATTCCGTTATGTTCTGTGAGATGGAACCTTTGTATTTGATGAATTACTAACAAAAAAATGTCAACATTTTAAAAAATAACACCACACAGGCATTAATAAACACCTAATGGATCAGATTAAATTTTGACAAAAATGGAGATAGAACCTTATAATTCTAACGTCACTCTCTCTCTCTCTCTCTCTCTCTCTCTCTCTTCTCTCTCATCTCTCTCTCTCTCTCTCTCTCTAGGTATGATCCAGGCTCTAGGAGGCTTCTTCTCCTACTTTGTAATCCTGGCTGAGAACGGTTTCCTGCCCAGTAGACTGGTGGGCATCAGGCTGAACTGGGAACGACCGCTCCTGCAACGACCTGGAGGACAGCTATGGCCAGCAGTGGGTAAGTAAGAGCCTCCCCTAGCGACTAACGTCAGCCTCCTCTGATGTCGTAGCGAGCTAGCTAGTCACATATTTTCACACCACAAACTCAAGTTATTGAATGAGTGTGTTGTCCTATCACCCCCCCACCCCCTGCCCCCTCCCCCCTCCCCCCGCCCACATCTCACCACTCTCTTCTCTCCTCTGTCTGTTCTGTAGACGTATGAGCAGAGGAAGATTGTAGAGTTCACCTGCCACACAGCCTTCTTCGTCAGTATCGTGGTGGTGCAGTGGGCCGACGTCATCGTCTGCAAGACCAGGCGTAACTCTGTCTTCCAGCAGGGCATGAAGTAAGTCTGCGCCTCTCCTCTCCACCCCATCCTGTGGTTGTCCGGGGGCGACTTTTGGTTGTCCGGGCGACTTGTCTTCCTGTTTTTTGTCCGGGCGTTAGTGTCCTCATACTCAAAGTAAAGTCTGTCTGTCTCTCTGAACAGCCTGTCTTACTGTCTGTGTCTCTGAACAGCCTGTCTGCTGTCTGTCTCTCTGAACAGCCTGTCTGTCTACTGTCTGTCTCTCTGAACAGTCTGTCTGTCTACTGTCTGTCTCTCTGAACAGCCTGTCTGTCTACTGTCTGTATCTCTGAACAGCCTGTCTGTCTACTGTCTGTCTCTCTGAACAGCCTGTCTGTCTGCTGTCTGTGTCTCTGAACAGCCTGTCTTACTGTCTGTCTCTCTGAACAGCCTGTCTGCTGTCTGTCTCTCTGAACAGCCTGTCTACTGTCTGTCTGTGTCTCTCATACGTCTGTGGCGTCTGTTTCTTCCTCTCAGAAATAAGATCCTGATCTTTGGCCTGTTTGAGGAGACGGCCCTGGCTGCCTTCCTATCCTACACCCCAGGCATGGACGTGGCACTCAGGATGTACCCCCTAAAGTGAGTGGTGTTAACAACACACACACACACACACACACACACACACACACCATGCACACACACACACACACACTCACACAAATTGTTATGTTTGTGTACGCCTCCCTTTACATTCATATCTACCCCCTCTCTCTCTCTCTCTCTCTCTCTCTCTCTCTCTCTCTCTCTCTCTCTCTCTCTCTCTCTCTCTCTCTCTCTCTCTCTCTCTCTCTCTCTCTCTCTCTCTCTCTCCCTCTCTCTCCCTCTCTCTCCTCTCTCTCTCTCTCTCTCTCTCCTCCAGGCCCAGCTGGTGGTTCTGTGCATTCCCTTACAGTTTGCTCATCTTTGTGTATGATGAGATCCGAAAACTGCTCCTCCGCCGGAACCCTGGAGGTATGCATCTGTCTGCTTCTCTCACACATAAACACACAGAGTTCTAAATGTTCTTATCTTAAAATTCCGGAATTTCTCACATTAGACGTACCAGTTTACCTAGCCTTACCCAGAGTTTATATCGTAACGTTAGAATTATAAGGTTCAGGTTCTATCTCCATTTTTGGTCAAAATTGAGTTTTTTACATAATCTGATCCATTAGGTGTTTATTAATGCCTGTGTGGTTATTTTTAAAATGTTGATTTTTTTTTGTTAGTAATTCATAAAATACAAAGGTTCCATCTCACAAAACATAATGGAATGTAAAAACTTTGACGCTCAATATCTCTGAACTGCCCTAAACGCAGATAGAACCTTAGAATTCTAAGCTCACGATCTGCTAGTTGTATAATTCCAAACATAAGTAAATGATAACACCTCTCTCTCTCTCTCTTTCTCTCTCCCTCTCTCCTGATGCAGGTTGGGTGGAAAAGGAGACGTACTATTGAGCGGAATGGAAACCTTCTTCTTTACTCACACCCCTTACATCTTCCATTTATTTCTCCCCCCCCCCCTCCTCCACTTCATCCCTGGCAAAAATGCACCTCCAGATGCCCCCGCCCCCCTCTTAACGACAACAACCGCCGCTTCGAAGCAATTTTCATCACGACTGCCCCAAAGATTAAAAAAACAGCAAAGCACCTTTACGACTTTCTTACATCAACCCACCCCCCCACCCCACCCCCCCCCCACCCCCCACCCCATCTCCTATGATACTCTTTGCATGTGTTCTCTCACTGCTGTGTACATAAACCAATATATCTACCAAACGGCAGCTGCATATTGTGTATGTAGATTTGAATGAGCTATGATGCAAAGGGAGTGTCTACGCTCTGCAAAAAAGGGCCATCCTGCTCTTCCCTCTCCCCCGCTCTCACCCGTCTTTCTCTAATACCTCTGGTTCCTCCTCCGCCCCCTCTCTTCCGTCCTCCTTCTGTGACCCCTTTTGCTTGTCCTCCGATCACACACAGATATACAGATCACAAGCGAGATCCCACTGCTAACACCAATCGACAAAACCGTCCACCTCTCGCCGTCTCCTGTCTCGGACGGAGTTGATCTCTCCGTCTTTTCTCTCCACGCATTCCATTTTCCTTTCCTTCCTTCCTTTCTTCTTCAGGCCACAGTGTTGTTGTTTTTTAATATATGGGGTAGGGGGGGGGGGTTCAATGATTTTACTTGTTTTTTTATTTCTATGAAAAAAGGGAGGGGGGGTTTGTGAGAGCTGCTTCCCTCATTTTAGGCATAACAAAGCACACCTCCGCCACAGCATCCCAGTCTCCCCCGTTCTGTCCCTCCCGCCTCTCTCTGTCTCTCACGCCCTCCCCCTCCCCTCCCACTACTGTCTCTCACGTCCTCGTCCTCCCCTCCCCAGCCCCGTTTGTCTCTGTTTGTGTGCACTGTGTGATCCATTTTCCTTGTTAACTACTACAGTACACCCCCCAAGTTGGAAAAAATACAACTCAATCTTTCTGTGTGTTCTAGGAAAACTATATAATTCTATACCGATTTCAAGAAATAAAAATGATGACATGTTGAAAATAAAAAACAGCTTAAGAGAGATATGAATGAAAAAGAAACATCAACGACATTAACGAGATAGAAAAAGAGGAGGTTATCTCTCTCTCTTTTTTCCGTTTGGTTTCAATTTTTTTGCAGGGTTTTCGAAAGCCGATGCAAGGAATAAAAAAATCTAAAAAGCAAGCAAGTTTTAGGTTGTGTTTTTATCCAGATATTTGAGACAGAAACGTATGGCGTTATTGTTCCAACTACCCACTTGCTGACGTGCCGGTGCGGTGCGATGCGGCGCCGGTGTGATGTGGTGTGTGATGATAAGTCCATGTTCCCGATCTGGTTCTGATCTGGTTCCGGTCCAAGTCAGCTCCGGTCCAGGTCTTGCGTTCTGTGTGAATGTCTGTATTGGGGACCAGCGGAGGAGCAGTCGTCTCAGGCTGGGTCTAACTCAGAGGGCTGTGGGGGTTGAGACTAAAGAAAAAAAAAAAAAACACAACTAGTAGAAAAATGTTTGTGAAAGAAACGAAAACCAACACCAATAAAACATCTAGAACATTTAATACAACCTAGCCCTGTCTGTGTGTCTTTATCTCTCCCTGTTTTTGACTCAAATGTAATGTTTTTTGCCTTTTCCACTTCTCCACTTCTTAATGTTCCTCCTCATCTCCTTTCCTAGTTATACCACACTCTTCCTCTCTATCTCTCTCTGTCTATTTCTCTGTCTTACTTGCCCTCTCTCTCTCTTTCTCACACACACACACACACACACACACACACACACACACACACACACACACAAACATCACTTTATCACAGAATGATCCTTCCAAAGCTTTATATTAAAAACATGGTTTATATTAAATACTGTAAATACCACGGCCATTTTTTAAGTTATACCTTACTATGTAATGTCTCACACACACTCACTCACACACACACACACACACACACACACACACACACACACACACACACACACACACACACACACACACTGAGAAAAGAATCAGTGATGTCCAGCTAGGTTGAGCTAAAATGAGACTCACTGTTTGAGATTTGACGTTCTACTGTGTTCTACCGTGTGGTATGAAGTGAAGAAAGTGAACCGGAGATTTAAGATATGAGGCTGGGACGCCACCTAGTGTTCAAGAGTGTTCTAGAGTCGACTCACACCTATCCTGCAGTACATTCAACTGACATAGGAGGAGTTGGCACCAGCCCAGGGTGATGCACCAAACAGCCAGTGAGTTCATGTGGCACTCAGCCATGTCTGGGAATAGTTACTAAACTGATATAAATGGAAAATGTATAGAGAGCAGCCTATAGTGTAGTCCAGATAATAGGTCACAAGAAAGAAACGCTAAAATGAATTTCCATAACTAATTTTTCTATGGATCTTCAAGTTAGATGAAGGACACGGTATCTTTTCCATCTGCAGATCTGCATTGCTTTAATGGAGCAGAATGTAACATGACATTTTAAATGTTGAATGAAGCTCGGTAGTAGGGTAGTGTGTTGTAGATTTGATTTGATCTTGATTTGATTTATTTGGGGGGAGAAGGGAGAAGGGGGGGGAATTACAGTTAAAATGCACAGAGCCCAGAGGATTACACATGAAAGCATTGTACAACCCTTATTTCCAATATGGTCCTCGTATATAGGAGACAGTGAAGTAGCTCATATCTGTCTCCTCCTCCTGGCCACAATCATGAAGCCCTGTATAAGCTTCACCACCAAAAATGATGTGAATGATGAGTCACCTTGTGATGACCTGTGTGTGATATCTTTTGAAATAAATGTCACCTAAGATCAGAATATAAACACTCCCTCCTCCACCTGTCTCAAATATAACTTGCTCAGACACACACACACACACACACACTCTCTCTCTCCCTCACACACACACACACACTCTCTCTCTCTCCCTCACACACACTCCCACCCTCTCTCTAATTTCCCATGTGTCTCTGCAGTGAGCTCACTGCAGTGCGACTCTCCCTCTCCTCTCCTCTCTCCCCCTCCGCCACCCTCTGTATAATGGAATATCGATCGCTTGCCTTTGCCGCAGTGTGTATGTGAGTGTGCCTGTCTGAGTGTGTGTGTGTGTGTGTGTGTGTGTGCGTGAGGGGGTGGGGGGGGTGCGCCCTCCAAGGTCATCTCCTTGACAACCTGAGCATGGGGTCCTCATGCTGTGCTGTCACAGAACATAGGTCACAGGGGTCACGAGCAGAGGGGGACAGGAAGGCGAGAGTGGGGGGGCTGAAGGGGGGACTACAGGGGGCTGCTGAGTACTGCAGTATTTGAAGTGTCTGAGAGAGAGAGACAGAGGGAGGGAGGGAGGGTGGGAGGGTGGGTGAGGGCTAGAGGGAGCCACAGAGAGAGAGAGGGGAGAGTAGAGGGGACTGAGGAGAAGAGTGTTATATTCCAGAGTGGAGACATTAGGACAATAGAGTGAAAATAGGGTAAGACTCAATTAAAACAACTATGGGGCTACATGATAACCATGCAAATGAGCTTAATCAGCTTAATGAGTCTCTCACTCTCTCACACACACACACACACACACACACACACACACACACACACACAGCATCTTAGAAGCAGGAGAGTTTATTGCACTTCTTCCCAAATGTAGTAATACAACAATACAAAAACATTGTAATAGCCAAAAGATGGATATGAATTATTTTGAATTAATAAAAGAAAGCTGCACAATAATATAAAGACCATATAAGGACATGTAGAAGCCATAAGCACAACTGATGGATATGCAGAAATTATTATTCATTATTGTGCATACATGCCTTGGGGGCGGGGGGGGGGAGGTGAGCCTTAGGAGCAGTAAACCACTGCTTGAATTAGTTTTCAGTACCTGGTATCGTGACGCTAGAATGATAAGGTTCTATCTCAATTTTTGGTTAAAATTGAGTTTTTTTTTACATAATCTGATCCATTGGGTGTTTATTAATGCCTGTGTGGTGTTATTCTTAAAACGTTGACATTTTTGAGTTAGTAATTAATAAAATACAAAGGTTCCATCTCACAAAACATAATGGAATGTAAAAACGTTGACGCTCAATATCTCTGAACTACCCTAAACGGAGATAGAACCCTATAATTCTAAGCTCACGACCTGGTATTCGCATTGGTTCCAGACTCAATGTCATTGTCCAGCTGAAACATTCTATTCATACATACATCCGTTAAAAGGAAATAAGTAGAAAAAAATTCAAGCTTGGCACTTTTTTTCCGACAAAGAGGGAAATAGGGTCTGGATAAAAACAACTATTGTATTACTGTAACAGTGACAACGCTATTTTGTCAGGTCTTCATTTTCAGGTGAGTGACATTCTTGTTCAGATATCTACACACACATCCACAGCATACCACAAGGATGTTATAGCATTAAACAAGAGGCTGACACTGCTTTCATGGAAAGAGGACATAGTACATCATTTAACACAAATGAGAAGCATACCAGGTACCATTAAACAAATAAACTTGGCATGTTGGGTCTGTCTGTTCATATGACAATGCTGTCATTCTTTGTGTGCATGACAGCCAATTCATATGATAATACTCAAATGTCTTAAGAGTTGAAAGATGGGCTATTTTGTCTGTCAGTAACAACAATACTATGTGCATACTGGGTATATAGTGAGAGGTGGAAGGTCAGGGTCCTAACCCAACTTCCTGTAGGGGCAGATAGATCTAAGTTCAAGTTCTCCCTCCCCGAATCATAACGGGTCTAGGGGCGATGCCTTCTTGTGGACAGATCAGGGTTTACACGGACTCCATGAAGAGCTCGTCCACGTCTCCGCCCTCCAGCTCACGGAACGCAGCGTGAGAGCCAATAACGAACAGCGTCGCTCCTGAGTGACAGGAGAGTGACAGTCAATCAAATGGATGGGAGGAAGAAAAAAAAGTAATATGTTGGTTAAGTGTTGGCGGCAAAGTGTCATCTTATCATAAACAAAGAATAACCATGACAACGAAAATATCACCAAGACGTCTTGAGACAAACATAGCAAGCTTGCTACTTCTAAGCTACATTGGAGACTAGTATGTATAGCTATTTGAGCCAACTGTTGAGTGTTTTTATATTTCCATTTGATTATTTCTAGACATTTGTTCTGATATAGTAACATGGCTGCTAATAATAATGGTTCGTTTTTGATGTCCTAATCTATTCAGTTTTCCCCACTGTCTCCGTTAATGGGATAAAGCAGAAAGCGAAATAAGCGAATAATGAAGAATATTTAATTTCACCATTACAGTGGGAATTTGTGTGTCTCCAAAAGAGGGTGTTCACTTTACTAGCGTATAAGTTAAGGTCTAAACTTACCCAGAACCCAGAACACTGCAGCACCAGCACCGGCCAACCAGAACACAGGGAGAGACACGGCCCCGGCCAGACCCAATTGGTGAGGTCCGTTCAGCTCCTTACCTGTAAACCAATGAAATCACACAGATTTTTAATTACATCCACATTGTGTTCAATCATCTCAGATTGTCTTCTTGATTTAAATGGGTCAGTGGCGTCCTCTTCTTAATGTCATCTGAGGGAGTTTGGACATGTGGAAACAATAAGCAGCCCCACACTGCATTCATTCACCTGTCCTGTGTTTATTAGAATAGAATAGAATAGAATAGACTTTATTGTCCTTGTACAGTTGCCTATACAATGAAATTGTAGTGGTTCTTCTGAAGGTGCAAAAACAGAAAACATATTCACATATTCACAAACATATACACATATAACATATCACAAATATTACACACTAGACAATTAAAAAGCGAAAATGCTATAAAACAAGCTAAGAGACAATGAGCTCCGTGGAAAATAGTGCAAATAAAGTGCAAATAAAGTGCAAATAAAGACAACAATCTTAAGAAAATAAGTTTTACAACAACAACTGTTTTTATAACAGTATAAAATAGTCCATATACTAGACAGGTTTTTTTTTTTTTTGCTAACGTTATGTTAGACTGCATCATGGGAATCATTTATTTTGTAAATAGTTTTTGTCAAAAGTAGTGTATTATTGCCTATTAATGCTTGTACTTTACTCAATATCATTTTTTAAATATTTTTTAATTCTCACAAATTATTTTGGTGAACAATTGTCAATTTGGTGAATAATTGTCAATTATTATGACAAAAATTGGCGGACCCCCTGCAGTACCTCTGCGGACCCCCTAGGGGTCACGGACCCCTGGTTGAAGACCACTGTACTAGACAATATAATATCATTGATATGCACCCTATGACAGGTTCACTCACCAAAGACGACCAGCTTGGACTCGAGGGACTTGAGGTGGATGATGTAGAAGGCACCGGCGAACACAGCCAAGGCAATCAGAAGCATGGGAGAGCTGATACTGATGGAAATAGTAATTCGGGGGTTGATGATTAATAAGTTACATGACGCATTTGTATTACAGACAGCTGCTCAATCAGGCCCTCTTGTCTCGGTCCCCAAAAGGATTCGTTTTGGCTTAGGCCAAACTACTGGTTCTGAATTCATAACAATTATTGAGGAAGGGTGAGGGAGCTGAAATCAGTATCATTTCTAATATTTGTTTGGCCTCTTTTCGTGCAAGGAACCTGAAAAAGAATGGACGTTTTTTTCCGCCACTGTGAGGCGTCATTTTCCACCACTCCCAAGGGGAGGCTGTCCATTTGCTTAGTTACCCTCCCCAAATACGAACCTTAAAGGCCCAGTGTGTAGATTAAAATAGTACTAAATGGTCGTGATAAATCGGTAGTGATCAAGGAATGAGATCAGCCATGACAAACAACGTTCAGTGAAGAGCGCTGTTTTGGTCCAAACAAAGCACTTTCTAAAACCTGGTGTCACGGCTGTTTTTACATAGCTATTATACATGTGTTTACAGGGATATGCACATATTTGTATCTATTAGAAAACACAGAATATTTACGTTTTCAAATGTTCAGTGTCGCCAAAAGAGGGAAGCAAAGTACAAAACTACATGCTTCACCAAACTACAAACAACACAAAAAACTAAAAAGTGACCCTAGATCAGATCATCATGACTAGGTGCAGCTTCACCCAACACCCCTGGACTTACATGCAGTAGAGGATGAGGCCGAGGAAGATGAAGGTGTAGTTGCTGTTGTAGGTATCCACGTTCCTCACCACCCTCTGGCACATCTCGCCAAAGTTGCGGGGCTTGGAGAATTTGCGCTGGTCCACGAAGCTGGCCCAGGGACGGATGGACAGGCGTCTGCGGTCGAACCACTCCTTGGCCACGGCGCCTGAGAAGCCTTTGGGAAGACCCAGCCTGGGAGGTAAGGCAGAGAGCCAAGATATCTTGCTGTCCATATATACAGACAGAGGTGTGAGGGAGATGGAACAACTTTAGGTCATCAATCCAAGACATTGTGGACACACTGAGAGATGAGTTACCTAGCCCGAATGTAAGGCAATTCGGTTGTTAAGTCTGACGTCAAACGTGACGTTTAGCAATTTCCGGGTCCAAACCAGAAATTCCTTCCACCAGAGTACCAGTGTACTACAGCGGTAGAATGGCAGTTCAATCGTTTTTTAGACTCGGATCTATTCATACAACAAGGGACACAGCACTTTCCCGTTTTTCCCATATTTCTCAGCGTCTTTGAGCCTCGGAAAAGCGTTATATCAATATAATAAATTATTATTATTACTGAGGCATTTCGAAGAGAGCGCCTCAGCCAACGTTGGACCCAGAAACACGTCACGACTTAACAACCGAATTACAATAATGTGGGAATTATATGAACTGAACTGATGATATAAACTGAACTTATGATCCTAACTGAACTTGTGAAAATTAATTCACTGAGAAAATGATTAACCAACAGACACAAATAGAAGCACTTGGGTGGTTATAATGATGAGTGTCATAACAGGTGACAACTAAACTAGAGAGTTAGAATCACAACACATACTTTCCCATGACTCCTTTTGCTTCAGTCGCCTCCACTTCCTCATCGCTGAAAGGGTTCCCGGCCTTGCTGTCCATGTCTACCAGACAGTTCTCTCCTTTAGGGCCACTAGATACCATCGGTGAGTAGATTTACCAGCAGCTGTGGTGTCTAAAGTGAGGAAAGACATACAAACATACCACATAAGTCATAAACTGGCACACAGAAAGGCATTAGGTAGTGCATTTTCCACATTCACTTGACTTTCCTTTCAACCAAGTCGTGACAGTTTATCCTCCAACATAATGCGATCATCTGTATTTCCTTGCTTTGCTGCTTTAGTTATGTCATGGAAAATTGTTGTAAGTGGCTTTGGATAAATGCCAAACATTTTAAAAAGAAGAAAAAAAAAGTCTAAATGTAATGGGCAGGGTAGGGCACACCCATGTTCCAGTGCCACATCACTGACTGAGCATAATCAACTCGCCCAAAAGTCTATTTCATGTCATTCAATCCACAAATGATATCCTATAATATAACATAATAAACCCCACTGTCAGAATGATCCAATGTAGCCAGTAGTCATACAGTTATACTACTGATCATGTTTGCTAGCTATAAATTATAATAAGATGTAGCTAGTCATCACGACCATATTATATTATATCACACACACACACACACACACACACAACTATTTGTTTCAAGCCATCGACATTGTGCATTCTGGCACATTCTCACACCTACCCTTAATATAACGTGATGGATAATAATAATTAATAATAATATAATGTCTGAATATGATCATCTTTACTCACCGTAGTCAGTTTAATGTTTACTTCTTCACTGCTGCTGGACGGATGTGATGTGGAGAGGCTGGTGCGCTTCTTCTTCTCTCGCTGTGTTTTCTAGCTGATGTTTTGCTACAAACTAACCACTTCACTGCCACCTACCGGGTACATTTGGAAGTACGTTTTGCTGCACTTGGTACATTGTGTACATTGTACCAAGTACATTAGAATCTATTATCTATTCTACACTTCACTACCACTGCACTCAACAACACTTCTAGTGTACATATCAGGTGATGTCAGATACATATCAGGTGATGTCAGATACATATCAGGTGATGTCAGATATGTTTGTCACGCTTTTTTATTTTATTTTATTTTTACAGTCCATTGATTGATTGATTGAAAACTTTATTAGAAGATTTGCAGAAGTAGGTACATGAAAGTACATATTACATACAAGGTCAACTAACAGGATAAAACCCCAAGAAAGCCACTGGCTTATTTCAATTGGGGTCCTTGATACTCAATTCATCCATAATGTGTTCCCTACGGTAATTTAGAGGTGGCGCTTTTAACTGTTGGGACACAGTAAAGTAAAGGGTCAATAATGATTTGTATGACATCGCTCATAGTTGAAACTCAGTTGATATGTAGGATATACTAGAAGTGTTGTGGAGTACAATGGTAGTAAAAAAAACATGTTTAACCTAATTTGTGTACAGTCCAGTTTATACAAATATAATAGGCATGTGTAAAATTAATTATTTTAATTTGAATAAATAATACATTAATTATGTAATTGCACCAATATGTACATATAAAAAAAAGAGAAAATATGAGTTGGAGGAGCTAGTTGCATTGACCTTCTCAACATGGCCGCTAGGCTCGGACAGTACGTCATACAAATTCCTAACGCTGTGATTGGCTGCTTCTTGTTGTTGTTTAACTGCCAAGGCTGCTTGCGTGAGTCTCACGTCTCTGACAACAACACTGAGATCTGTCGAGAGGAGGTGAGAGTGTAATTATGTCAACTGTCAACTAAGATGATGTGGGTTGCAAAGATGAACAGAATTCGTACGATAGATATTAATTTACCTGTTTTTATTTAATGTTGTTGTTGTATTTAAATGTTACCTAGCTCGCTTTGGTGGCTATGCACAGACACTGTATCCCTGGGTGGTAGATAATAAAGATATACAGATATAAAGATATACATTCTGAATTATCCGTGCTCATTTATGCTTATATCCATAAAACGGAGGTATGTCACGTTTAGTGTATTCGGGGGTTGGCCGTGTTTTAAACGGCTGTGTCAGTCAAAGGAAAAGCTTACATGGGAGTTTTATTTGATGTGTTTTTGCAGTGATACTTTACGTAAACATTACGTCATTACGCCCCAGTCGCACGTAATTATTGTTGCACTGTCAACAGCTTGGGCGTGCTGCTGGGGCCGGAGTCTTCATCATCTTCATCTTCATCTCTCTGCAGCTTGACTCAACGTTACGACGACGAACAACGAAACACTTATTTCATCATCTCACCCTTTATGGAGAAGACAACGCGTTGTAAGATATGTATGTTGATAGCCAACCCTCTCAAACATGATCAACCTCTCATAGCCATCCCTGTTGTAATAATATGTATGTTGATAGCCATAGCTGGCTTGTCATAGATATGTATGTTGATAGCCATAGCTGGCTTGTCATAGATATGTATGTTGATAGCCATAGCTGGCTTGTCATAGATATGTATGTTGATAGCCATCCCTGTTGTAAGATATGTATGTTGATAGCCATCCCTCTGTAATATGTATGTTGATAGCCATCCCTGTTGTAATAATATGTATGTTGATAGCCATCCCTGTTGTAATACTATGTATGTTGATAGCCATCTCTCTGTAATATGTATGTTGATAGCCATCCTCCCTCTCAAACATGATCAACCTCTCTCTACATGACGTTGTTGTTGCTGGACAAACAAGTATACTGACTACTGATGTCTTACTGGCTAGTAGCTCGTTGATTGTAACATAGCTTAGCTGGCTTGTCATTCTAGCAACTTGTGTATATATCACTTGACGTTTGCTCCATTATACTGCAATTTGCAATGCAATTTGCATTATTTACAAACTTGTTTTTGTTGTTGTTGTTGTTGTTGTAGAAACTCCTGTCCAAGGTGGGAGCAGCGTGCTTTGGAAAAGGACAGCGAGCTACACTTTGTTAACCATCATGTCAACAATGCGTCGTCCAGGGCCAAGGAGACGCTACTACTCTCTCAGAGACTCTCTGTACTGGGACGAGACAGATTGCCTGGCGTATTACGGGATGCTGTCCTTCCACGAGGTCTTCGAAGTTGTCGGTTCTCAATTGACGGAGACGGACGTCGAGGTGTTGTCCTTCCTCCTGGACGAAACCGACCCAGGGAGACACCCTCTGGACCCGGCGGGTTGGACCCCCGATGAGCCTTGCGAAGGAGGTGAGGAGAACCCGAAGGTCAATCAACAAGGTGTGTTCCCCGACCCGGCGCTGGTGGACGCCTGGCGGAGGTTACAGCCCCGGGGCTCGGGCTCAGCCTGCCCCACCGCCGCCCGACACAGACCCAAGAGCGGGCTGGACCTGCTCCTTGAGCTGGAGAGGCGTGGCTACCTCAGCGAGGGCAAACTGGAGCCCTTGTTGCAGTTGCTGCGGGTACTTACACGGCACGACCTCCTGCCCTTTGTGTCGAGCAAGAAGAGGAGGACAGGTGAGGGTCCAGAACTACGAGTGCTGATGTAGCGAGGCATGATTTTAACTTAGCGTCGAGTAAGACATTAAGGGCCGGGTTTCACAGTCAAGGCTTAAGCCTAATCCTAGACTGAAAAGAATCTTCAATGGAGATTTTTACATTGAAAGTGTGATTTAGTCCAGGACTAGGCTTAATACGCCTTGTCTGTGAAAACCGGCCCTAAGAAACATTGTTATCATGTGGGGAACAACAATGATGGGTGGGTGAATTAATTGGCCGCCTGACCTACAGTACAGTGTTGTGCTTTGTCCGAGGCCTTATAAAAAAATAGTGTCAGCATAACAACCCCTTGAGGCCGAGCTCGCTCTACTTCTCTCTGTTGGTTCTCATCTGCCAGGCCTGTGTATCGCTATCTGACACATCTCCCCCTCTCAGTATCTCCAGAACGTTTCAGACTGAACTATGGGTCGAAGGGCAGAGGAGGGCAGGTGTGCACCTCTGGACTGACAGCTGCCTGTAGACAGACTGAGGAAGCTCAGGAACAATCTACGCAGCAGTGGAGTCGGGGTAAGCTCACCTAACCCTCGTTGTTTTAGAATGAGATGAGGCCTTGGGAGCCTTGGGAGACTGTCAACATAATAAATGTAGCCTATTAATTGACTTGTCTCAAAAAAATCATCACAACCGTCTGTTCTCATTGGCCAGTTTGTGTGTTTGACCAATTAGGTATTAACGCTGCCAGGCCAGGGTCCGCCCCCAGGCGGAAGAAGAGGGGTAGAGGCCACCGCTGGACCAGTCGGCCTTCTACCTCCAGGAGAGCAGTGGGAGTCTGTGTCGCTGAACCCCACCCTCCCCCACCTGTGCCCCAGAAAGTGTCCTGCGGTAAGAGCAGCTGCTGTACGTTTCTCTGTCCATCACCCTCTCTCTCTCCATCTCCTAATCTCCTCCTCAGTGTCTTTCTCTCTTTTATTTTATTTCACACTCTCTTCCCACCTTCTCTTCCCATCAAAATGTGTCTCCCACTCTCTCAGTCAATCTCTCATTCACCCTACTTTCTGTTTGGTTCCTCTTGCCATTTATACATGTGTCTCTCGCTCTGGCTAATGCTCTCTTCTTCTCAAACTCACTCATTCCATTGGAAAGCTGTAAGCACTATCGCTACATCAGATCAGAATGGCCCTAACCATCTCATATTTCTCATCAGTCCTCAAGATGGAGCGTAATGAAAGAAATGTTATATTTACTTATCATCCCTCAGCTTAAAACATCCATAGCAGTCTGCTTACACTCATCTACAGTATGTGCCCCTTCATTTTGGTACTTCTGTTCCGCTTATACCAAACTATAAGGCCTACTGTCCTGCTTTCACTGGTTTAAGAATGACTGTAATACACCACTTCTCTTCTAATAGTACCATGTTCCTTGTTATTGTCGCAAGTAATTGTAATGGTTTGCTTGTTTTAGGATTATAACTATATAGGATATAATGCCATTCAAGCATGTTGACTTCCTTACTGTAGTCATATAGTGTGAACATGTACATGTAAAGACTTGTACCCATAATGTTTACAGGTACAGTTTGACCTGACATCCTTAGACCTCTCATTATAGGTGCTCTGTGGTTGGGAAGCTCTGTACTGTGAACCATGCTCATTAAAACAATTATGTTGGATATTTTCCTTTCCAAAACAGCTCCAACATTTTTGTTTTGCTACATTTTTTGCTTAAGTAAGTATGTAAAACTTGCTGGGTTAGACAATAATAGGTTTGAACCCAAATGGAGTTTGCTTTTCCATCAGACAGGTCTGTCTTGTATGTCCCCTCAAGCAAAAAAAAAATAACTCGCTGGCTTCAGCTCTGACCTAGGCTTCTGGCTCAGCCTTCACGGTTCTTGCGCAGGGTTTCAAACAGCTTTTCAAACACACACTGGCCCCTCTGCTTGTGCAGACTTGCTGCTACGCTAACAGGCAACTCGACAACTGGGGAGATTCTGTAGACGTCCGCAAAACGACAGTCTGCTTGCACAGCCAAACAGAAATCCCCCTAAAAGCTTAACTGCTTTAAAAAAGAAAGGCAAAAAAAAGCCCCCAAAGAGCCCCCCATCTAACTGAATGAAATGATAGTTCTCTAGTCAGGTCCGTTCACGTAGTGGTGATGTAGGCTACGGAGAGTAAAGGGGATAAACTGCTTGATCAACTGCACAGCCGAATTAAGCCAAAAGAACTACAACTGGCCAAAGGTGCTTCCTCTTGTCTCCTTTTCCTTATAGTGATTTAACTTATCCTGTCTTTTCAGATCAGTGAAGATTCAGATAAAGGATCGTGTTTATCTCAAAAACATACTGAGATGACGTGTAGCCATGTCTGGGGAGCTTAGCAGGCGTATGATGTTGTTGTTGTAGTTTTAGGAATTTCAGTGTCTCCTTGTAGCATATATTTAAAGTTAGTTTGCTCTTGTGACTTGTCAACTTACCGTACATCAAAGGCTTTTAAGAGAGCAGGAAATGCAGGGAATGGTGCTTGAGGGGTAAATGTACGGCATGTTCATCAGGCCTGTTGACGACTCTGTTGAAAGAAACTGTACATTTTCAGACTCACGTGAGATTATATGTTTTGAGACCTGAAGCTTTGCAATGTTACTCAGGGCCTCTTTTTCCCCCCCGAGCTAGCTTCAAAGGCGGTTTTGCAACCTTTTACATAACATTCCAATTGCAAAAACATTGCTTTTCCAGTTGAAGGTTGTGTAAGGGTCTGGAGTGTTGTTGAGCTGTGGACAAAGTGCTGTGCAGTTGGGTTGTGAATTCTCTTTTTGATAGTTTGTCTGTACCTGTATGTCCTCCTCCACTGGTTAATACCCGAACTGTGATAAGAGGGGAAAGTAGGTGTACTACTAAATGTTTTCTTATGGTTAGAATTCATTCATCAACTCAAGAAGGATCTAGAAGTGGGTAGTGGTGGTCTAGTGGTGGTGGTCTAGTGGATAGTGAGTTGGACTTGTGATTGGAAGGTTGTGAGTTCAAATCCTGCCTGAAACCACACCACTACTAGTGTGCCCTTGAGTAAGGCACTTAGCCCTCAGTTACTCCAGGGGGAATGTCCCTGTAATTCGTAATTGTAAGTCGCTTTGGATTAAAAGCGTCTGCTAAATGGCAAAACTATTATTAATTATACAACAACAACTATTATAGTTGTTGGTGCAAACTGTATAGGACCAGGGAAAGGAGACTGAAGGTGAAATGTCCTATATATATATATATATCATATTCCATGCTACTCTGCCTGTCTCCTTCGAAATGCATGTCAACAGCCTGTTCATAAAGCTCTTTATGCTTCTGCTCCACACCAGCGAGTCTATCCCTCTACATTTCTCTGCTCCTCAATCCCTTCATTCCCTGTGTCCCTCTCTCTTCATATCACCATCTCTCTTTTGCTTTCACTTACCCTACATTTTTCAGCTCCCGGGTTTAACGAGCCTTGCCTGGTAGGTCTTCTCTTTTCTTATTATTGCTGTGATACACACGTGTGTCAAGCCCAACCTCTGCTAGATTCAGAACTACTTCTGCCCTACTACTCCTAAGACATGGGGACGAAGTCCTGCTCAGGTTCCACCATTTCACTAAGAATAGCAGTTGAACTGCCCCACATATGCCTTCCTGAAACCTTGCCAGTAGGCCCTTACAGCCAGCTAAGTCTTTAACTCTGGACTAGCTATCCCAGTCCACTCCCCACAAGCTTGCTTTTTTGACTGATGCTGCTTCACACCACGATCAGATAGATTGAACCCAAAAATGTATGTCTTTTGTAAGTAACCTTGGTTGTTATCATTCATTTATGGGGACTCCCTCTCTCTGCAGCCACTTTCAAACACAGACCTTTAAATGACATTCATTTGCCTGTTGAACAACCTTCTGCACTAAGTGCCTAATGATTCAGCACAAAACACCAATCCACCAAATAAAGATCTGCCCTATACTCTCTCCTAGCCATGTGAGCGTTGTGCTGTTGTGACTTTGACTCTGAACATTTTCGCTGTCTTTGACTCCGCATTTGATCCCACCAGGTTGACTCGTCACAATTGTAACCTAGGAAACAAGAGAGTCCGAGAGAGAGAGAGGCTATGGAAAAAAAAAAAAAAAAAAAAGAGAAAAAAAAAAGCCTGTCCCTCGTCCACTCTGTCCATACGATCAGCTGTGCGTGCTCAGCTCAGTCCCTCGCTCTCTCACCAGTCTGGCCCGATGCCCAAGGTAAAGAGGCCCTCCCCCTCAGAAAGAGGTGGGGGGCCGACACTCTGTTGCTCTGTGTTCAAATGCCTGTGTATCATTTTAGCTGTTCTCCTCCTTACCCCCCCCTAAGAGAGCCTAGTTAGCTTTTCACAAACTGCTCTGCAAAGTGCTGTTCTGTAATGTTGTTCCTCTGGATAGATAAGAGTTTTTTCTCCATTCTGTTCTCTATGATTCCGTAAATACCTCACTCTAAAGAGGGGAGGGGGGTGTTGGCCTCACTGTTTCACAGAACTGACCAAAGAGTCCTCAGAAATATGCTGAGAGAGAATATTCCGGAAAGTTCCATTGTAGAACCGTAATGCGCTTGCGCTCGAACCTGGCCTATTGTCAATAATATGTCTGATTTTTTCCGACGATGTTCCGATGTTTCTCAACTGACCTGAGAAAACTGTTGTTAAAGGGGGTAGTTCACCCCAAAATGAATGTTTTTCAGATGTTTTCATATCTCACAAATGGTCTAAAGGCAAGTCCATATTCTGTTGTATCTGTTGTGTACATCCCGTTTATGCATATTACCAGAAACCTTTCCTACACATGATTTCTTATTATGCATGTAAAGGAATGTACTCAACAGATGGTGTGACGTGAGTTCAACTCTACCATAGTTCACTTATGAGGAAAGAAAATGTCTGACAAAACGTTTGGTGTAAGCTATCCCTTTTTAAAGCAGCCTCTAAACTGTAGCAGTTTTACTGAGTCCAATGGTTTTTGTGGTGTCACCTTCAGTTACCTCTGGTCACAAAAATACCTGTCTCAGAATTTGAACAAACCCGAACCAACAACAAATCCAAACCAAGTCTCTCAATATCCAAAACATTGAAACCATTCTCTTTGAATTACACCTGTGTCAGGTGTGACCCTGCATTCTATTGAAAAAAGCAACGAAATGCCACCGACACGATAGTCGTTGAATAAAAAAGCTACTATGGAACCTTTGCTCGAGCAGTTCTGAGGAAAATGACCCAACAATTATTCTCCTAAGGGCTCTGAAAGCCCCTGCTGTATCTCATCTCTGTGCCCTGTGTGAGCTCTGTTTGTGGGGGAAGGGGGGGCAGAGATGGTTAGGGCAGTCCAGTGCTGCCTCACAGCATTCACACCAACTGTATTGCCTCTACTCTCTTAGCCAATCATGATTCATTTTTTCAGCAACATTTTCTGTTACATATTTTAGTTACAGGTACTCATAAAGAACTGTAACCTCAGCGCAGTAGCAATATTAAACTGTCCATGTAAACCGTAATCTTTTTACAGTGGACTTTACTTTTCATTATCAACAACAATAATTACAGTCATGGCCAAAAAAGACCCCAGCACTTCTATCAGATAATGCACCACTTCTCCCAAATTGTTGCAATCACAAATGCTTTGTTTCATATCAACACAAAAAAAGCAGAAAAAAGGCAAATCTAATATCATTCCACACAGAAAAAATGTATTATTCAAAGTAATAAGAAATAATAAGAAATAATTGTATTTCAAGCATGTAAGGCTCCTTTGATGTGGCATGTTACAGATGCTCCTTTAATGTGGCATGTTACAGATGCTCCTTTAATGTGGCATGTTACAGATGCTCCTTTAATGTGGCATGTTACAGATGCTGGCAATATAGAAATCACACTTAAAATGGGGAAAAGTTGACTCAACATTTGTGTTGTGTGTCTGCGTGTGAAGAGCAAAAAATTGTCTTGAGGATTTCAGAACCAAAATTGTGGAAAGGACATGGACAATCTCAAATCCATCTCCAGAGATCTTAATGTTCCTGTGTCCACTGTGTGCAACGTCATCAAGAACTTTACAGCCCATGGCCCTGTAGCTAACCTCCCTAGATGGTGGATAAAAAAAACCTTGGTCAACTTCCAAACAAATTCAAGCTGACCTCCAGACACAGGTTACAACAGTGTCAGCTTTCACTATCTGAATGAAATGGGACCCAGGAGGATGCCACTGTTGACACAGACATTTCATTTCTTCTTCTATCACGACGACGGCTAATGGCCGCTGGCCTGAGCTAGATTACTCTTCCTGCTACGACTGGTGGATTTGATGATTCACTTGCTTAGTCAACTGTATTGATTGTAAGTCGCTTTGGAATAAGGCGTCTGCTAAATGCCAAAAATGTCAATGTAAAAAAGCCAGACTGGAATTTACCGGCAAAAATTACCGGGGGAAACCAAAATCCATCTGGGAGAACGTCCTGTGGACAGATGAGACCAAAATAGAGCTTTTTGGTAAAGCACATCGGTGTACTGTTTACAGAAAACGAAATGTGGCCTTCAAATAAAAGAACACGGCCCCTGCAGTCAAACATGGTGGAGGTTCACAGATGTTTTGGGGTTGCTTTGCTGCTTCGGGCACCGGATGCCTTGACTGTGTGCATGGCATCATGAAATCTGAAGACTACCAAAGAATTTTGGGGCGCAATGTCAAAAAGCTGGGTCTCCATCAGAGGTCATGGGTCTTCCAGCAGGACAATGACCCAAAGCATATGTCAAAAAGCAACCCAGAAAGGGTGCAAAGCACTGGACAAAGCGCTGGACAGTTCTGAAGTGGCCAGCAATAAGTGCAGATCTAAAATCCCACCAGAACTCCTGTGGAGCGATCTCAAAACATTAGTTGGGAGAAGGCACCCTTCAAATGTGAGACCTGGAGCAGTTGGCAAAAGAAGAGTTGTAGCGACTAGATTTAGCCAAAAATTGCAAAAGTTGCTGAGAGACGCGAGCAGGGTTTGGGTGGAGTTGTGTGACGCGCTAAAAAAACTATTCGCTTGAGATAAAAAGGTACGTTTAAGGCATTTATTGAATATAAAACAATCCAGCTCGGTGACGTACAGAAATCCATAAGCGACCAAAAACAAAGAATATCAAACAAATCGTAAATAATATGCGGTCAACAAAAATGACAGCGACCCCGTCTCCCCTCTCTCTCCACTCCCGCCATACAGGTAAACAGGAGCCTAAACTAACCTCAGGTAGGCCCGCCCACAATCATGTCACTTCCGGAAGGAAGATCAAACAATAAACGTGATCAAAACAATAAACAAACAAATCAAATAACTCATAAATCATATTCATGGCTCCTACAAGAGTAGTCTAAAATTCCTGTAGAGAGGTGTAAGAAAGTCATTCATGGTTACAGGAAGCGATTGATTTCAGTTGTTTTTTTCCAAAGGGTGTGCTACCAAATGTTGACATAATCAATACGTTTGTCCAGTCCATCGGTTCTGTGTGGAATGATATCAGATTTGGCTTTTTTATTTCTCTGCTTTTTTGTGTTGTTCCAATGCGAGCAAAAGAAATAAACATGTCAATACCAAAGCATTTGTAATTGCAACAATCTTCTGGGAGAAGTGATGCGTTCTCTGACAGAAGTGCAGGGGGGGCCAATCTTTTTGGCCATGACTGTAAATTGATCCAATTGAGTGCCTCTGAACCAATGTATTTGCCATGCCTGTTTGAACTTGAGAAACAACCCAATGGACAGATATCCAACCAAACTATGCCTGTCTCTTTCTCTCTCTTTCTCTCCTTTCTCTATGTTCGCAGTTCAAACAGACCGACTCGTGTGTCAGGAAAACACTATCCTCACACACAATGAGAGGGAGAGAACGAACGCTAAGCGCTCGCACCATACAAACCAAAAAGAAAGAGAGAGATTTTGGCAGAGGGGAATAGAGCGAGGTCTGTCTCCAGTACCTGTCTCTCTCTACCCCTACCCCTATCTCTTCCTCTCCTCCCTCCCTCTCTTGGTCAGTCGTTCAGCAGAAAAATGGATCGATAAAGAGTTGAAGCTCTCCGCACCAAGTGACTCCTCCTAAATGGGTACTTAGACTTCTTTTTGGTGGGGTGAAATGGAGAAAGCCAAGCGGGTTCCTTGTTTAAAGGGAGAAAATGAAAGCTGTGCCTCCTAATGTCCTGTCTAAGTGGATCTATCTGTCTCTGATGAAGCGTGAAGTGCTCTATAACCCTAAGAAAATGACTATCTCTATGTTCCTGTGGTTTTAAATGGCCCTCTCTTCCTTTGGCGATGTCACTGATTCTATCTTTTGCACTAGGGAATAAGGGAGCAGGAATTGAGGCCATTTAAAATTATTGTTGCATAAGACCAGGTGTTGATATCACAGCCACAGTCCCCAACCCCAACCCCACCCAGTATATGTAGCCCATGTCTCGAGACCTGCAAAAGGGCAAATTGTTATTATTATTATTATTATTTTATTTTTTACTATGTTTAATAATTCCATGGCACCATATTGAATGTATTCGAATACGTTATAGTCCAAGAAACGTTTACAATGTGGTTTGAAGCCCTTTGGCTTTCAATGAAAGTTTTCTCCCAGACCAGTGAAGAGCTTAGTCAGCACGCCCTGTAGTAGGTGATTTGACACCATGCTGGCCTGAAAATATTTGTATCTCCCTAGCCTAGAGATTCAGGGTAGACTTTGGTGAAATTGAAGTGTTGATGAGTCAGAGGACTTTTTTTTTTTTTTATAGCATTGACAACATGTCTACAGGCACTACTAGACACTACTTAGTTTTCCACATGAGACTGTATGCGTTATTTTCCTCAATATCAAACTCCTTGACAATGTTTAAAGTGCTGCTGTATCTATAGCGTCAAAAATGTTCCATGTACCTGTCCTGTACCTTAACTTTTCCTCCTTGAAGAAGAAAAAAAAACATTTAAAACCCCTTCTGTATTCATTTTCTTTGTGTGCTAAACTAACAGTGGGGTTTCTTTGATGGTCATCATTTTAGGACTGATGTGATCTACTTTTCAGATTTTATAATATATGCATATCTTCTTATGGAAGGTTTTTTTATATTTAATGTGAAATGTCGGAGTTAGGAGATGACTATGTACTTTAAAATCTCCCTGGCTCCTCCCCCATATGGATCGACTGATTATACCTGTTTTCATAGTCTTTACTCATTACCGTATGAAGTTCAGAAAGCAGGAACCACTGTTTGGTTTTCAGTCTTTTGCAAATGTTACGGAATGCAAAAATCAATGCCTTTAATTCAACATTGGCATTTCTAATGTTTGAGCATTTTCCAAACGCTGACCCCCCTCTTGAGTCTGTCCCTAGTCCCCCCCCACAGCCCAACACCACCACGTGGATGGTGAGAGTTGCAAAACCAGCCACAGGTAAATAAGGCATGGGCAACATAGCTTCAGTGCATTTGGTGCGAAATCCAAGTTTCCCTTAGGTAAACATTTGAATAAAATGTCTGAAGCTCTTTTACTTTTCCATGTTCAAATTGTCATGTTCCGTCCCTTGCTTTCTAAACCTGGTTCAGTGTCTTCAGAGGCAACGGTATGTGTACCCAGTCCCCAGTGGACAGTACACATAGCTTTGACTCTTTCAGATAAGATTCAGACACGATATTCTGGTCATTTGTTTTTGAAATTAGGAAACCAGGTGTGTTTCTGGTTCAATGTCTTTTAAATTATTATTTTGGCCCCTTTCGGTCTTTTACCTCCTCATGTTCCCCATCCTCTCTTTCAATTACACCTTTCCTTTAGTTTGCTCTCTGTGGTTCCCCTCTCTCTTTTTACACAGAGGTTTTGGTGGGTCAAGGGGGGGGGGAGGGTTTGGTTCAGAAGATACACACCGTTTGGCAAAACTGAATAGAAAAATTGGAAAAAGAATCAACATTTTAATTTTAATTTTAAATGATAGCCATGTTGTGCACCAAAGGTCTTCAATGTCTGGTGGCCCAACATGGGTGACAGTGACCCAAACTCTGTCCATCTGTGTCTGGCTCAGGGAGGGGTGGGACCGGGAGGGGATGGATCTTTGTTTCAGTGAAGTCCGCAGGCCGCTGGTTTCCGCTCCGAGCTCTGGAAAAATGACATGAGACGACGATCACAGCCGTTCCCTGTTCCTTGCTCAGTACAGTATGTATCCTCTGACCCTTCCTCACTGTGCTGTTGCATGACCGCCAAATCCTGTTATTGTAGAAGAAATATCCACAGGTCTACTGAGAGAGAGAATTTGGAGCGACCTCACCGCAGTCTGCAACTATCTTATATAGTATTGTTCTATTTCCAGTCCTTAGGTTTTTATTGCTTGAGTTCTCATACCCTATCCGTGGAGGGGTGGGCAACTCTGGTCCATGGGGGTGGGGTGGGGGGGCTCAGTGTGTGCAGGCTTTTGCTTCAGCCTAGCACCATCACACCTGATTAAAAATTGCATACAATTACTTAGTTGAATCTGATGTGTCTGCATCAACAGTATGCACACACTGCAGCCCCCTGTCGCCTGTCCCTGGTGTAGGTTATGGAGGAGTCAGTCCCGGGGCTCGTGTGATTCAGTTGGATTCCTTGGATTAAATCCTCATCCCTCCCAAAATCCCAACAATGTAAATACTCCCTCCCTCCCTCCTGGATTCCCAACCAGTTTCCAAGTGGACCATAAACATGGTTGCCCCAATCCGTTTCAGTTTTAGACACCTCTCCCTTGTTGTAAAAAAAAAAAAAAAAACAGTTGGCTGGAACTGAAACAGACTTACCACCAGGCTAGGTTAGAGTTAGACTATTGTTACTGCATACTAACTAGGGGTGGGCATCGACGATCGATAATTGATCGATAAGGATCTTGGTCTATCACAAAATAAAACATTTGGTCGATCACAAAAATTATTATTTTTTTTTTTTTTTTTGTGATCGACCAAATGTTTTATTTTGTGATAGACCAAGATCCTTATCGATCAATTATCGATCGTCGATGCCCACCCCTAATACTAACGTACTGGAGTGGTGTGGTGTGTGGGATTCCATAGTGAATATTCTTAACATCCATCTGCTCCCCTCAGATGTCATTCGATTACGACAGCAACTTTCTATCAGCTACTTGCTATTAGCTACCATCCACAGGTTGATATAGGGAAGGCGGCGGTTAGTGTCAAACTGTCACATCTGATGCTCCCCTTTGCAGTTCCAGATAACATTCACATGCATCCCCAAGGTTAGTAACAGTAATCGATCCTGGCCTGGTTGGTGTTACTCTACAGTGGGCTATAGCTTTCAGCTTGTGTTGTTTTTGGGTGAGAGAGAGAAAAAGAACTTTCATCTTGGTTATCAAAACAAGTTAATGATACTTCAATAGCATACCCCATGTATCTCAAGGTAGTATTCTATGCTAGTAATCAGTTATAGTATGCTTGTGTAGTTGTCATACATTTCTACTTTGTCTTTTTTTTTTTTTTATCACCCTTGACCCTTCCCTGGCCCTTCCTCTGCTTGACATTATTCACCTAGGAAATGCTGATTTTTAAAATAATTATTCATAGAATTTTTTTGTGTCCCCCCCTATCTATCTTTCTGACTCAATTACCTATCTTCCCCTTTCCCACTTGATTTCCCCTCTCTCACATGCACATGAAACATCTCCCTCACACAATCTCTTACCCCCTCTGTTCCCTTCTCTCCTTTCTCAATCCATACCTCCCACCTTTCCCTCCCCCTCCATTATCCTACCCCCCCCCCCCGGTTATCCTATCTTCCCTCCTTCCCCCTTTCCTCCCCTTCGTGTTGTAATTCACTTTCTCTGTATACCCCTTCACTCTTTCTTCCCTCCTTCCTCCCTTCCTCCCTCTCCCCCTCCTCCTTCACCTCCCTCCCTCCACCTACAACAACAGATGTCCGGATGCGCGTGCGGGCCGAGTACCTAGAGCACGAGTCTGCGCTGCGTGGCGGGGTGTCCTCGGACAAGCAGCAGCCCCTGGAGCGTCAGTTTGAGCTGTTCAGCCGCGCCAGCTCGGTGCTGCGCTCCCGCGACCTGGGCTCCATCATCTGCGACATCAAGTTCACGGAGCTGGACAACCTGGAGCTCTTCTGGGGGGACTACCTGAGCGGGGCCCTGCTGGAGGCCCTGAAGGGGGTGTTCATCACCGACTCTCTGAGGAGGGCGGCGGGGAGGGAGGGCATCCGGCTGCTGATCACCGTGGACCAGGACGACTACGAGGAGGGACGCAAGAGGCTGATGAACTCTCTGGAGAAGGAGGCGGGGAACTGGAGAGAACTAGGGGACAGGTGAGCTATTACCTGGTCTAAACTGAGTTCTGAGGATGACCTTGTTTATTTTGTATGTTGTATGTACAGGTATAAGTGATTTTATTTTCTGTACAGTGGCAAGAGAAGGTAAGTGAACCCCTTTGGAATAACCTACATTTATGTATGAATTTGTCTTCAAATATGGTCTGATCTTCATCGAAGTTCCAATAATGAACAACACAATCTGTTTTTAACTAATAACACACAAATTATTGTATTGTTCTTGTCCATATTGAATACATCATTCAAACATCCATAGTGTAGATTGGGAAAAAGTATGTGAATCCCTGGAGTCAATGGAGTCGATGGAGTCAATGGAGTCAATGGAGTCAATGAAACAAGATTGGAGGTGTGCGTTAGAGATACTTTGACTTGAATACACTCAACGTTTAGAGTTTGCTACTCACAAGAAGCATCTGCTGATGTGAGCCATGCCTCGCGAAAAAAGAGATCTCAGAAGATCTACGATCAAATATTGTTGATTTGCTTGAATTTGGAAACCACAAAGTAATCACCAAGAGTTAGAGTAGATATTCATCAGTCCACAGTTAGAACAGTTTTCTATAAACGGAGGAGTGGATTCTATAAATGGATTTAGTACTGTGGCTACTCTCCCTAGAAGTGGGTTCCCAGCCAAGATTACTCCAAAGGCTCAATGAGGTAAAAAAGAACCCTAGAGCAGTGTTTCTCAACCCTCTCCTCGGGGCGCCCCACCTGATTCAACTAATCAAGTACAAACCATAATTGCTTTGTACTTGATTAGTTGAATCAGGTGAGCTGGTGGTGGAACAGATCAAATATGTGGTGCGGCTGGGGCGCCCCGAGGAGAGGGTTGAGAAACACTGCTCTAGAGTAACAGCTGAAGGCTTGAAATAATCATTGGAACTGGCTGACATCTCATGTCTGTTCATGAGCCTACCGTACGTGAAACATTGAACAGGGCATTGAACATGGCAGGACACCAGAGAGGAAGCTGCTGCTCTCCAAAAAAATCACTTGCGCCTGAAGTTTGCCAAAGTTCGTGACACTCCACAATGCTACTGGGAAAATGTTTTGTGGATTCATTGAAACTAAGGTTGAGTTGTTCGGGAAGAACACGCAGCACTACATATTGTGAGCTTAGAATGATAAGGTTCTATCTCCGTTTAGAATGATAAGGTTCTATCTCCGTTCAGGGTAGTTCAGAGATATTGAGCGTCAAAGTTTTTACATTCCATTATGTTTTGTGAAATGGAACCTTTGTATTTTATGAATTACTAACTAAAAAATGTCAACATTTAAAAAATAACACCACACAGGCATTAATAAACACCTAATGGATCAGATTATGTAAAAAAACTCAATTTTGACAAAAATGGAGATAGAACCTTATAATTCTAACGTCACGATATAGCATAAAAAGGGCACCGCATACCAACATGAAAACACCATCCCAACAGTGAAGTACGGTGGAGGGAGCATCATGATTTGGGGCTGCTTTGCTGCCTCGTGGGCCTGGACAGCTTGCTATTATCGAGGGGAAAATGAATTCCCAAGTTTATCAAAGTATCGTACAGGATAACCTCAGGGTGGCTGTCTGCCAGCTGATGCTCAGTAGAAGTGGAGTAATGACCCTAAACATCTAAGTAAATCTACTACAGAATGGCTTTAAAAAAAAGTCAGAGCCCAGACCTTAACCCAATAGAGATGCTGTGGAATGACCTCAAGAGAGCCCGTTTACACCAGACATTGTAATAATACGGGGCGGCTGTGGCGCAGGAGGTAGAGCCGCCGTCTAATGATCGCAAGGTTGGCAGATCGGCGGTTCGAGCCCCGCCTGGCCACATGTCGAAGTGTCCTTGGGCAAGCCACTGAACCCCAAATTGCTCCCAGTGAGCGGGCCGGCGCCTTGCATGGTAGCTTGCCGCCATTGGTGTGTGAATGTGTGTGTGAATGGGTGAACGAGAGGCCGTTGTAAAGCGCTTTGGATAAAGGCGCTATATAAGTGCAGTCCAATATGGCTGAGCTGAAGCAGTGCTGTAAGGAAGAACGGTCCAAAATACCTCCTGGACGTGGTGCAGGTCTGATCCGAACCTACCGGAAGCTACCGGAAGCACTTACTTGAGGTTATTGCTGCCAAAGGAGGTTAGACGACCAGTTATATAATCCAAGGGGTTCACTTACTTTCCACTAGCACTGTAGAATGTTCAATGGGTGTGTTCAATAAAGACATGAAATATTATAATTGTTTGTGTGTTATTCACACATTGTTGTTTGTCTATACTTGAAGGATGAAGATCAGATCACATTGTATAACCAATTAATGCAGAAAAACAGGTAATTCCAAAGGGTTAACATACTTTTTCTTGCCACTGCACTTGGGTATCTTATTGTTATGTTATTGTTAGTAGTTACAGTTGTACCTTCAACTGCCTGACGTCTACTACTATTGATCTTCCAAATACTCCCTCAATAGAATTGCTGTAGTGGCATCAATAACCACTAGATGGCATACTTTGCCCACTGGAGTATGTAGACTACAGTACAGCTGAGCACAGAAGAGCTCTAGAATCTTTGGAAACGTTGACAGTTAAACTGTTCCTAAGAAAGAAATATTAAGTGGGTCTAATATCATTATTGATTACTGATCATTGTCACTTCTAACCACCATGCTTCTTCAGGTCCTGATCCACAGAACTGAGGGATGGAAAAGGAGGATGAAATAAGAAGAAACATATTGTTTTTACCCTCTTTTTTTACTCTTAACAATGAGGAGGCGGGGATACAGTATTCCCACTTCCTGTACTGCGCACTCCGAGGAGAAAGCACCTGGGGAAATGCCAAACTTGAAGAAAGGGAAGACAAAACTGGACTATAAGATTTGACGCACTGGTTGTACTGGAGCTCGGAGAACCTTGTGCCACTAAGGAAGAGACGACTGACACACAACGTAAACACAAAATGTCTGCCTGTAACTCATTATAGCCTAGAGAGGTTTTGTACTGACGTGGGAATACAGATGCCGATTTAAAGACTCTGATTATGTTACGACACGTAACGTGAGGTGCCCTGCTACGCAAGCTTCACCTGCCAGAAAGATTTGTTTCAGTTTTCATGAAATGTATTATTTGAAAGAAGAAAAAAAAACTAACAAGACTCCAAAGCTCCCATATGTAGAGGGAGCGAAGAGAAGAACTGGTGAAAAGTTTAAAATAGATATATACAGTATATATGGGGGAAATACCAACGCATGGAATTGTGTTTTTTGGGGGGATTCATTGAAACGAGACAGTGAGATGGAGTGTCACCTAAGGACAGCATCATGTGTGTAGCCCTGGTCCTGGAGAACGCAGTACACACACACACACACACACACACTGGTAGTCCCATCACTGTGTGCCATGATTACCCAAACTTGTGATTGCTGTTGTCAGGAGATGACAGGAGCGATTACCTCTCAGCCTCACCCAACCATGACGCCACGATTCATCAGGACAAGCTGTTTAACAGCAGCAGGGATAACACACAACACAACAGTAACACAAGGTTGGTGCCTAGGCTTCCAGCTAGGCTTCCAGCTAGGCCTCAGCGGGTGCCTCTCCTAGTCAGGAAAAGCACAAGACACTGTCAGTCAATAGAAGCGATGTTGGGGAGATCAAAATCAAAAAGGCACATCCTAGCTCCACTCAGGCCTGCCATGTAGGCCCACTACAGTGGCTCACAGACGTCTGTCTAGTCACCCTGGTGGAACTAATGCCTGGACTTCACTCATAGAGTGCGATCAATAAGGTACCCTCTCTCTAAGTCCCCTCATACAAGCGGGACTTAAAGGGACATACTGCCTGCTACTCTACTATCTGTGCCTAGATCACAGGCCTCTCCAGGACTAGGGTTAGAGAACTACATACAGGGAGGGACAGGGAAAGACAACCTTTGTATTTCTTTGTATGTTTTGGTATATTAATTCATTTGTGTACCTTTGTACCCTTTGTCCATAAGATTAAAAAAAAAAAAACACACAAAAATATATTCTAGGCTGTTAGGGTAAACTTTTGTTGAAGCAGCTGTATATTTTGTTTTGGTATGGTAAAAAGTGATGTCTCTTTTTTGTGAAGAAATCTTAATTTAATATATTAGTGGAATGTTAGAATTATTTCAAATAAAAATAAAAGCTATTGAATAAGGTGTGTTTTATGTATGATACTCAAGTCAGTACTCTTGATGTTCTCTACCAAGTGAATCGTTACATTTACATTAACATTTTTGGCATTTAGCAGACGCCTTTATTCAAGGCAACGTAGTGAATCATCTAACCATCAGTCATCGCAAGAAAAGTAATCTGCTCTGGCCAGTAGCCATTGGCAGTCATAATGCTAGAAGGATTTTTAAAAAATAGAGAGAGAGAGAGTAGAGAAACTAAACCGGGGGGATGGGCAGGTTTCAGGAGGGACAGTTAAGGTGTAGCCTGAAGTGAAGAGGGGCCACGGTCAAGAGCTCCAGGGGAACTAGACCGAACGGTACCGTGTAATGAAGGGCAAACCAATATGGTGAGTAGGAAACAATGGTTAATCAATACGCTGTGAAGATCTTTTTTTAATTACCTGCATGACACATTTGTTGGATTTGGAAACAAAATTGTACATTTAATTCAAACATTTAATTACTGTTTTTGACTTGTGTGTGCAGGTGGATTATACAGAGAATAGGCCATCGTCCATAATGAATTAAGCGGATATTTTAATTAGATTGATTTGTAAGTACTAAATAATTCCATAGGCCTTCTACATTTCTATTTATAGCCAACACATTTACAACTCAAGTTCAAGATCATGCATGTTTGAGCTAAAATGCATACATTAGTCAGTTCATACAACAGAAAAGAAGCAACAACAGAAGCCCATCCTCTTTGAATATGCATTTATTGCATAAACTTTAAGTACACTAAGAAAAATGCAAGAGAATAAAGATTTTAATTAACTTGCACAAAGGAAAATCATATTTCATTGAACAAATAATATGCCTTTTAACAAGGCAGAGATCAAAAACAACTTGGGACTGCAAAACCACTGCTAAACTTTTGATCTCAGTGCATTGCTGCACCTGAACTACATCCATTACTCTATCAAAACTATTTACACAACAGGCTCAACTTCCTGTCCCCAGTAGTGTGCTTTGTGCCATGACCTGAAGCAGTTTCGGCCAGGTATGAGACAGAGCAGCACCTTGCAGGCCTCACACTGCCAGATGGTGATGAAACTCCTCCCCTCCTGTTTGAAACTCCTCCCCTCCTGTTTACAATGGAGACAGCGCTTCCTGCCCTGGGTAGCCCTCAGGGAGCGGAGGACAGACAGGGGGTCGCTCAGGGCAGGGCAGCATCTAACCTTCGCCTTTTTCTTCTTTTTCTTCTTCTCCTTTGGGTGTGCAAATACACTTGACTTCAAGGTAGAGGGGGTGGGACAACACCTGATCTCAAGGTCAAGGGTGGGGGGCACATCTGACCTCAACGTAGGGCGTGTAGGTACACCTGACGTTCAGGTAGGAGGAGAAAGGGTTGTGGCTGACTTTCCTCTAAGCTTAGACTTCACAGGGCTAGGGGTCCACGGCTGGGGGGGACCCCTAGTCCTCTTCACTTGCAGCCTGCCAGGTGGGCTGGTGGTCTTTCCTGGTGGTTCAGACACAGGGACTGGGGATCGATCCAACATCCTGTAGGAGTTAGAATAGAAAAACATTCTGTAAATACACCTAACTAACATACATTGCCCTGCATAAGTAATGGGACAGTGAAGCATTTATTTTTCTTCTTTTGGCTCTACAAGTTTGAATTTGAAATCAAACAATTACCGTGAGGTTAAAGTTGAGAGATTCTCAACTATTTGATGGTATTTGCGTACATATTGGTTTCACCAATATTTCAGGGTACCCAAAAGTAATGACATAAGAGGCTAGGTGCACGATCTCCACTACTTCCTGAAAGGCACCTTGCATGAACATATCCTGTCTCACTCTATTGGTTTAATTGATTAATCAGCTGTGCAGTAAACTGTTGGAACACATAGTGCACAGCTGATTAATCAATTAAACCAATAGAGTGAGAATAGGCCATCAATAAGTCACAGGTGCGTTCCATCACATGACATCATTTGTGCAGACATAAGAGAGCTGCCAATCGATGTCTAGTATTGATTCTAGGCTTTGCATTTCCCTTTGGAGTCGTCTGCCATTGGTGTCTGTCAGCATGAGGGCCAAAGCGTTGTCAATGAAAATCAAGGAAGTCTTTATTAGGCAGACAAATCAGGGGGGGAAAAAAACACCTATGAGAAATATAGCCAAAACTTGCCAAAATCAACAGTTTGAAACATCATTAAAAAGAAGAAGAAAAAAAAAGCATTGAAGACCTCAGCAATCACAAACAGGCTGGTAGGCCCGGGCAGACTATAATTGAGAAAAAAACCAACAACAACAACAACAACAACAACTGTCCCACTGATCAGGGGGGTATTCCATCAACGTCGCTAAAGGAAAATCCTGGCTTATTTTGGATAACTCTCGCGAGACTTGTCAGAATATGCCTGGATGTTTTTAGGAACTCTCGCGAGACTTGTCAGACTAAACCTGGATTTTCTTTTAGCGATGTTGATGGAATACCCCCCAGGAACACAATCCAGGAGGTAAGCGTGAATGTGTTAGTCCATGTATAGCTGCCACTAGAACTGGCATGTAAAGTGTAGAGCTCTTGACTGCATGTGGTGTGGTTTGTAAACATGCTCTGGCTTGTGTGTGCTTCTACGTTTTTTGCTATGACTTCATGTGTCCCTGTCCCCTATGCGCTGTTAGTGTTTGTTGCAGCCGCTTGTAATCACCTCAGCTTGCTTGCTTGTGTTTTTTTTGTCACGTGTGATGTTGGGGTACCTTGTCCCAGCCACGTGTTCTTAGAATATAGAAATGTTTTATTTTAATTAATGACGTTACTTTTCAGGATGCCATGTTGCAACTGGCCGGGGACTTCAGCTGAAGATTAGCCGACTAGGCTAACGCTGCCTTTTTAATGTATTTTTTATGTATTTTATATGGTTCATGTATTTGGATTGTCCTCGATATACTAAACTAAACTGGCTAAAACAATATTCAGATTGAAATCCAACATAATATGCAATTCATTTCCTAAAGATATGATTTTAAGCAAAAATTCCTAAAAACAAAACAACTCAAGATGGCTAACTGCTGCATCACCAGAGAAGACGCCAGCATCTGAGGTCAATGAGTCCCAAACTTCAGGCTGTTATTGTACATGTAAAGGAGTGTTGACCAAATACTAAACAGAGTGCTTAATTTGGACATTTGATAAATCTCCTGTAGGTATCCTGAAACAGGGGGACTATACATAAAACGTGTTATCTCTGAATGTTAAAACCAATTTGTACACAAATACCATCAAATAAAAGTTGAGACTATCTACTGTAACCTGATAGTAACTGTTGTAAATGTGTCGAGCCAAAAGAAAGAAAAGATGCTTCTCTGTTGTATTACACTGTGAAAGTGAGGGAAATAAAGGAATACTATATAGAGACTTGCTGTGTAGATATGTCTAGTGTGTAACCTGACTGTCTTCACAGGCTGTTTGGTGGGTGACTTCTCGGTCTTCTTGGTCTCTGATGGCTCAGACACTGAGGCCAAGACTGGCACCTCCTTCCTGAGGGAGGTACACAGGGGAGGTAAACACATAGAACTGTATGAATAACTGAAATGAGAATGGATACAATGTCTCTATAGATTATATGCCATGTATACAGTATATCTGTCATTTAATATCAACAACAACAAATATATATATACCAAAAGGCTAAATAACATTAACACAAATCACTGAGAAGTTACAGAATAATACTTTTTGGACCACTTGTTCTTTGGTCTAATTGTACAATTACTCACAGGTTAAGGGGTTGGAAAAGTCTCCTTCTCCCTCTAGTGGCATATGGAGGAGTAAACAAAGGGAATGGATTTTACATCAGTAAAGTCATCCATTAATAATAATACATGTTATTTGTAAAAGCACTTTACATAAGGAATCTCAAAGTGCTACAAGTAGATAAAACAATAAACATTTTCAATTAAAAGGCTAAAAAAAGGCTCTATTAAAAAGGTGGGTTTTAAGGCCTCGTTTAAAAGCATCCACAGACTGTGGTGCCCTTAGGTGGTCAGGGAGAGCATTCCACAGCCTGGGAGCAGCCGAGCAGAAGGCCCGATCTCCCATGGTGCGGAGCTTGGTCCTGGGGGTCTTCAGGAGGTTGGTGGCAGTAGAACGGAGGGTGTGTGAGGAGGTCTGAGGGGTATGGAGGAGTTCCTTGAGGTAGGGGGGGGGGGGCAGTTCCATGAATGCACTGGTGGGTGAGGAGAGAGACGGGGAGCCAGTGAAGTGATTTGAGGATGGGGGGGTGATGTGATCATATTTGCGCACCCTCATCAGGATCCTAGCAGCGCTGTTCTGGATGTATTGATTAAATGTATTCATTAAAGCTGATCTGCCACATTAATTCCTGTTGCATCTCATTAAATACCTATAAAGAGCCATTACATTGTATTCCAATTTGCCAGTAAAGATGAAATTACTGTGCTTATGACTAGAGTTGGGGTTATTCATCCAGTTTCATCTCAAGTGTAACCAGTTGGGATCAAACCCTGCAATAGACTAGACCAAGAGGACGAAGACATTCGTCTTTCAAGTCCAACTGCAACATTTAAGCTTCAGGTTTCCAAGCAAGGTTACTCATTATGTCAGGTTCAAACCAACTCCGCTAACAAATGCAATGCTGGAATTTGCATGCCTGCAGCAGGTTTTGGACATTTAAACTCACTTCTTCATATTGGTTTGGAAATGATGGGTCTTCTGGTCTTGCTGGTGGGCTGGAGATGGTTGTCTGGGTGAACTTGCTGGTCTCTGTGTTGTTCACACACATTAACCAGTTTTAGCTCCAAACTTCTAAAAGAGGAAATGTAGGGTATATAAACAAAATAAAACTGTAATAGTATGGTTATTATGCATATTCATAATTAATATACTATGGCTATGCAATGGCTGTCAACCCTGTAACAATATAACCACTAATCACTTAGAGGAAAGGTCTTTGATGCAGTTAAACAGCAAATAGTTAGTTAGTTACTTGAGTAGGCTAGGGCCATGAAGAAGAACAAATAAGATTTGTTTTGTGACTTGAGTCCTGGACGTCAATAGGGACTCGGGAAAAGCCATTGATTGATTGATTGATTGATTGAAAACTTTATTAGAAGATTTGCAGAAGTAGGTACATGAAAGTACATATTACATACAAGGTCAACTAACAGGATAAAAACCCAAGAAAGCCACTGGCTTATTTCAATTGGGGTCCTTGATTCTCAATTCATCGTTACATGTAAGACAGACAAAAAAACTAGTACTATCTACAAGATAATACAGACAAATAACTAGTACTATCTACAAGATAAACATACATCCATCATGGGAAGAACAATACAACAAAACATAAGGTATGTACAGCGGGTAGGACAGGTGGGGACATACACCACAGGTGGGGGCGGGGGACAAAACACAAAGTATGTACAGTGGGTAGTTCGGGTCTTTTAATTTGGTTTTTGATTTTTGATTTAGAGGGTCCAGTTACGGATTGCAGCCTCCTGTAAATGTTTTTTGAGAGTGGTTTTGAAGGTGGGCAGTGTTTTGCACTCCTTTAAGATTATAGGAAGGGCGTTCCACAGTTTTACTGCATAGTTTGCAAACGAGTTTAACCCCTTGTTTGTGGTGCAACGCGGTTGAACGTGGTTCGTGGAGCTTCCTCTGGTATTGTATGTGTGGACGTTGTTCACTTTTTGGAAGTATGTTGACAGGTACTTGGGTGTCTTTGTGGTGTAGCGTATCTTGAAGACCAGGCCCAGTGCAAGCTGCTGCACTCTGTCAACTACTCGTAGCCAATCAAGGCTAAAAAAATGAGCAGCGGTTAGATGTGTCCTAGGGTTGAGGCCTAGCAGCAGCCTAACCAGTTTATTTTGGGCTGTCTGGAGTCTTGTTTTTTGGGCCTTTGTGGTTCTATAGTACCATGATGTTACGGCATAGTCGAAGTGACATTGAATGAGAGCTCCTGATAGGGTCCTCAGTGTGTTTTTACTGACAAGTGAGGATATCCTGTACAAGAATCTAGTTCTATGGTTCACTTTTTTGATTACTTTTGCTGCCATTTTATCTCCGGAAAGATTTGCCTCTAAGATGGAGCCCAGGTATGTAATATCCTCTTTTCTTGTGATAGTAATGTTACCCACTTTTATTTTGAAATTTACAGCCTTTCTGAGTTTAGATGGGGATCCGTATAGGATGGTTTCAGTTTTACCTAGGTGTATTGATAGTTTATTGTCAGCTAGCCAGATGCAGATTCTACTCAGTTCAGTGCTTAGCGCTTTTTCCACCTGCAATATGTCCCTGTCAGAGACCAGCAGAGCCGAGTCATCCGCGAACAGGAACAAATTGCAATCACATGCTGATGACATGTCATTCACATATATTAGGAACAGTAAAGGTCCCAATATGCTTCCTTGTGGAACGCCGCAGGTCACTGGGAGGGGGGGGGACAGTGTTCCGTTCACACTAACCACTCCACCTGTTCCCTCCCCTCTAAGTAGGATTGCATCCAGCTCACCGATATTCTATCGAACCCAATTGCTTTCAGTTTATCTAACAATATGTGGTGATCTACTGTGTCGAAGGCCTTCTGGAGGTCCAGCATGACCATGCCGCAGTACTTGCCCGAGTCCACCTCATGGTTGATGTGGTCGTTCAAATAGAGAAGGCATGTGTCAGTGGAATGGGATGTTCTGAATCCTGATTGAAATTCATACATCAGATTTTTTTCGGTAAGGTACCTATCAACCTGTTCATAAACTATTTTTTCCATAAGTTTCGAGATGGAATTAAGAATAGAATTGACACCTCTGTCGCCTATTTGGACTAAAACAATGGAAATAGATTTAGATTTGTATTTCATTATGTTTGTTGAGTTATCGTGTAGGCTATAAAGTGCTGTGGCTAATGTGTTTTAAAAAGAGTGTGTTTAATGTCCCGCGAACAGCGTTAGAAATAAAATAAAATTTAAAAATGTTTTTTTATTATTATTTGTTGTTTATTGTTCAAAGTTGACTGTCCACCATCATAAACCTTCTGTTGTCCAAAATAAACAATTATTATAAACTAGCTAATTCACATTTATAGCCTATTATTACATTTTTGCCATTTAGTAGACGCCTTTATCCAAAGCGACTTACAACTAATGACTTGTGTTAAGCATATTTGAGTTGATAGACAAAGCCATGTTAATGCTACTAACTTGTCATCATCATAACGGGCCTGAGTGTGACGTACAAGTGGTGCGCGAAAATAATAAACATTTCTTCTCTAGGCCAAACTGAGTACTACGTGGTCGTGTTAATTTTTCTGTCCGTGAATGAACAACTACTTTGGTTGACTATAAACGTGGAGACTTCTGCTGTATGAAATGTCTCACGCAACAGGTTATTATGGGCCCAGTCAAGGTGGCCAAAGGTGGTTCAGGTTGTTATTCGACGGTGACGAGAAAAACGTGGAGTTCTGGGAGACGAGGAGGTTTCTGGCGCACATGGAGCTGCGCGGCCTCAGTGATCCAGGAGGCGCCAGAGACAGACGACAACGATGAAGAAGCACTTGAAGAAGATGCAACAAAGCATGCAGAAGCATTATGCTGAGTTAGTGCAGTGTCTAGAATAATAAGAGTTTATCTCTAGTAATGAGAGACGCAAAACAAGACGGAAGAAATGCATTGGCAATACTCCGTGAGCACTATGCGGGCAAGGACAAACCACGAGTGGTGAGCCTGTACTGGGAACTCTCTTCCCTCCACAAAGCAAGCAACGAGACTGTTACGGATTACGTTATTCGAGCAGAGACCATATTCACGTCTTTGAGAAGGGCCGAAGAAAATATCAGTGACGGTTTACAGATTGCCATGGTAGTGAAAGGGTTACCGGACTCATTCAACCCAAACCAATGACCGTCTAACGTCCGGTGAGTTCAAATTCAAAACTAAACTGAGAAGCTATGAGAGTACTGAAAAGTACAAGACGGGTGGGCGTTGAACGGGATCGGTTGCGTTACCGCACTGGACGCCTCCGCCACTCCGGATTCGGGGATCTGAACCCGACTCCCTTTCGATCGGCCGGGGGCAACGCCATAATCTATCACGTGACGGGTGACATGAACGTGGACGAAGACAACGTCATGAGGACCAGTGGGGCAACGGCGAGGACACGATATACTGGACCATCTAAACCAGGGGTCCCCAAACTTTTTTCTGTGAGGGCCACATCATTTTTCCTTTCTGTGATGGGGGGCCTGGGTTGGTCTCTAACATAAAATAATATGGAACGGAGTGGAATGGAGGTGGTTGCGCAAAGCAATTGCGCGCAGGAGAACACTGGTGGATGCAAACAAAGTCTAAACAGTTGAATTTGGATGGAATTTATACCTCTAGTGATATGTCAATGAAATATAATCAGTTTTACAGTCTGATACTTGAGGGAGGACCCTCATCATACACGGGGGGACCCATGAAGCAGGGCTGTCTGGGGGTCCTTAAACGAGCATCAAACACTTAATTTCTTGCATTCTGGTGAATTTAGATGCAATTTGTGCCCTTTCTGCATCAATTTATGGTGGAAATGTATTTCCAATTATTTGCGAAACAGCGCCCCCGCCACCACGTCGGTGCAATGCCGCAATTGCAGTTAGAAATTACACGTTGTTCAAAGGGCCGGTCCAAGTGTCGGGGTGGGCCGTGTTCGCGGGCCGTAGTTTGGGGACCCCTGGTCTACACGATGCAAGGGGGCAGCAAGGGTTGCGAAACCATGAACAAACCGCCTGTAATAGCTGCTAAAACCTAAAAATGAGCGAAGTTCTGAGATGTGTTTTGGTGGGGCCCAGTTGGCAACTGCACTAATCTTATCTGGGTCTGTGGCCACCCCATCCTTGGAGATCACATGACCAAGATACTTCACCTCGCTCTCCTCCCTTTCACGGCACAGTGGGGAAATTGCTTTCACATCACTTCACGTCATAATGAGATCAATTATTTCATGGGGTGAATGTTTCTCAGCTCTGGCTGAGGCGAGTCTTCGTTGCAAAGTCGGCGCTGAGTTTACGCATCACATCTCCGTGGCTCTGACCTACCAGCTCCTGACGCACAGCCCCAAAGTTCTCTTTGACGAACAGACAGTTATGAATAATAATAATAATCATTATCTAATTTATATCAATAAAGTCTAGGGGCTCCACTGTCTCCCTGGCTCTGACCTACCAGCTCCTGACGCACAGCCCCAAAGTTCTCTTTGACGAACAGACAGTTATGAATAATAATAATAATCATTATCTAATTTATATCAATAAAGTCTAGGGGCTCCACTGTCTCCGTGGCTCTGACCTACCAGCTCCTGACGCACAGCCCCAAAGTTCTCTTTGACGAACGTGGCGAAGGGGGTGGGAGCCCGGGGCGTGGAGGGGGTGAGCAGGACCAGCCGACCGGTGCAGAGGGAACAGACAAACCTCTCTGTGTCCAGAGACTTGGAGTGGCGCCCGATCGTGTTCTCGCAGCGCTTGCACTGGTACTTGTTAAACACTGACTGAGACTCGCTCCTCTCAACCTCATTTTCAATCAATTTCTTCAACTCATCGAGAGAAACACCCAACTCTTCCGCCAGGCTCGGGTCCCAGTCCTCCACCTCCATACTGAGAGAGAGAGAGAGAGAGAGAGAGAGAGAGAGAGAGAGGATGGGACAGAGGGGAAGGGAGAGTACAAGGAGGGAAAGGGTAATAATGCGTAAGAATTGACAGCAGGTACTCAAGTCACCTAAATATATTCAGATTGCTTAACAGGACTAGGTTTTATTGACGCAATCCATCCAATTCATCCAGTGTACACACACAGTAAAGAAAATACACAAAGTTCAACACACACACACACTCACATTGAGGTAGCGTCCCAGGTTGCCTTCCAGTTTAGCGTCAATGATGTAGCACACTCTAGCTGGTAGAGTTTGCCGGTCAGGTCCTCTTTGGTCTGCTTGAAGTTGCGACTGTAGCTGGACAGAGACTGGAGGAAGCAGCCCGGGGTCTTACACACTACAACTCTGGAAATGGGGATGGGTCTGGGGTCTGTCTGGGAGATTTTGGGTCTGGTGACGGGGGTCTTCGCTGGGGTCTTATAAAACCACAACATCATCCAGATACAGCAACAAGGACTGGAAGTGCTGGGATCCAAACATCCTCTCCATCAGCCGTTGGAAAGTGCTTGGGGCGTTACAGAGGCCGAATGGCATTCTGTTAAATTCGAACAGGCCAAAGGGTGTGCAAAATGCAGTCTTCATCTTGTCTTGTTCAGTCACTGGTACTTGATTATACCCACTCGCCAGGTCCATAGTGCTGAACCAGCGGGACCCAGACAAGGCATCCAATGACTCCTCAATGCGAGGTAAAGGAAAGGCATCCTTCCGTGTTCTGCTGTTCAGTTGGCGATAGTCTACAAACTGTCTCCGAGTTGGGCCTCTAGATATGTGCAGCACTCAGTACTGCGTTTGGTGCTACCTGCAGTAGTCCCTGAATTGTTGCTAAGTGTTGAGCCGATCTCTCCATTGTTCCCTGGCTCTGACCTGGGGCATTCTGGCTGGCCGTCAGACACAGACTCTGAGACAGGAGGCAGCGGTGGTCCTATTAGGTTTTTGTCAGGAGGTTGGTCATCCTTAATGTTCTCCATGTCCATATTAAATCAGATTATCAGACGCAGTTTGGATGTTGTGGCATAGTATATTAATCATGAATATGCATAATAACCATACTGTTACGACGGTCCAGATGCACATCGATTAGTTAGTTTGATTAAGCTCATTTTAGTAATTAATCATTAATAAGAAATGACCTTGCCCCCGCCCAGCTAGGTTTCCCCCCCTTTTTTCTCTCTTTGATTTCGTTTATTGTTTTCTTGCCGTTTGCCTAAAACACATGTTGTGTGTCCAAGGAATAATGCCGTAGTTCAGTTGGCGTTTTTTGATGTGTATGTGTGTGCTCGCGCGAGTGTCGATATACGTTGAGATGTGAGTGAACTGAGGAGAGAGTAGAGAGCAGCGAGTGGTGAGAGTAAGAAAGTTGAATGTTTGGAGACCACGGGTATTATTTAGTTGTGTTTAGTGTGAGTAAATGTGAGAAAATAGTAACCAACGTGTGTGGTCATTATAGTACATAGTTTGGACTGTCAGCTGCCTTGCGTGCAGCGAAGAGACGGGGAGGCGTTAGCTAGCTACTAACGGAGCTTCCAACAGTAGCTAGCCGCAGCCAACGTATCGCGAGACCTTGGGACGCCGATTGCCAGGGACAGTGGGCGAGATACACCCGCCTCCACCGTCCTGCGTTCCGGGTAGCTGTGTGCGTGGCCCCCCCCCCCCCCCCCCTGCATCTCCCGTCGATCATCCCAGGACAGTTCCCCCATCAACGTCGCTGTTATCCCCCATATCCCCTCCATCATTCCACATCACTGGACTCTCCCCTCATCGTGTCACCATCCAAGAGCTCCAACCTGGTACCATAGTTAGGATATCTGACATATTTATATATTTATTTGTATTTATGCTTGCTTGTGTACTACGTATTCTATGTTGTATTAAATGTACAGTTTGTTATTTCTTTATCCCTGTGTCCCTCCCCCAGTTATTTAGCCAAGTGTCCACCTATCTAAATTATATAATATTATACATAGAGGTATGCCGGTAGCTTTCCATCTCCCTTCCTAATTAGTTTATAGGTTTAGCAGTCATAATACTTAGTGTAGATAGTCAAAATAATTATACAGTCCTTTCAACTTAATTTTATTTAGTTATTGTAGCTTGAGCCGTTACAATTTGGTCCTTCGAGCCGGATTAGAATCTAGTAAAGCTACTATGGCTAGTGGTGGTGGACACTCAGATAGTAGGCCTAGGCCCAGCCCCCCCCCAGCACGCCCCAAACGCGATGTTCGTAGACCTAGATACCTAGCAGAGTATGAAACTGAACCCCCCTTTAGTTATGGATTACAGGAGCAGTGCATATCTAGTACTACTAGTTTAGCCCCCCTCCAGTGACTTCTGTGAAGAAGAAGAAGATCCTGCCTCTTCAAATGACTCGTTTTCCAGACAGCTTGGGGCTATGGGCCTTGATGGCTTTGAGGCATCATGCTCTCACACCTAGCGACCATGGAACAACACCTCTGCCCACAGCCGGCCACCGTGCTTCTAGAGACCACCCCACCTGGTTCTCCAAGCCCACCGCCTGTTACCACCACTGAGGCATCGGCTCCACCCCTTCAGGACGTTATCCCCCCTCAGACATTCACTGAGGTGCTTCAGTCAAACAGTGGAGGCGAACAGCTTCTTACCAACTTCATCCCGACCAATAGTGACCATGAGTCTACTACTACAGCTGTTGATTTAAGCCCGACTGACCTTGAAGCTGCTACACTAACGGGACCTGGCTGTGTTATAGATAACCCTGATCTGCTGCTACTTACCAGCAGCACACCCCCTCCTGCCTACACACAGACCCCGGGATCCACCCAGGCTGAGGAATCCAGTCTGGACATTGTCAGAGGCCTGACCGCACCTTCCTTTAGTCCTCCACAATCCCGCCATGCCGTGCCCGAGGCGGTGGAGGCCACACTCAAATTGGAGATTCAGATTCAGGGGCCGGTCACCCACCCCACCACCGCAGCCTCCCAGGCTCCTGACACCACCACCACCACCACCCTCCTCTCTGCGTCTCCTATGGCCTCTCAGCCCACCAACCCGCAGTCAATCGGCATCAGGGACGCCGACCAGATCCACATCCAGGGCAATGTTGCCATAGAGACTGAGGAGAAAGGAGGCTGTCACAGCATCATCGCCGTAGAGCCCCAGTCCTCGTGTAGTCCTCTGCTGGTGGTGGAGAAGCCGGCAAATATTGCAGCAGCGAAAGAGGAAGGAGGGGAGGAGGAGAGCACTGGGTGCTGTTGCTGCTTTTTCACTAAATAAATACAACATTTGTTTTGAAGTTACCTATTCTACTGTGTTTTTCATTGTAGTGGCTATTCCAATTTTGAAAATACAATGATTATGTGAAACACATGTGAAAATGACCTTGACGCATTGGTACATTAATTCAAATAATGTATGTTTGAATGAAAACACGAGTTTAATAACATCAATGTCCTTTTTCATGTTTGTGTTGACATTACAGAGACATGTCAGTGTTGCTATGTACCATATGGTAGGCCTATGTAGTGCAAATTATATTATTGGGCAAAAACCCAATGTGTTGGGTTGGATCACAGGACATTGTACATCCCTCCTGTAGGTCTTCTTCAAAGCCCACTTCCTCTGTCCGCAGGTGTTCTTGGCACCTCCTTGATTGGATGGCGACTCAACTCATCTTGTGTATCCCTGGCCAAAATCAGTTCCCTATCGAAACGTGTCATCTAAAGCTGATAGACACTATAGCCCTCTGGGGCTGGAATGATCATATCCCCTCACAGCATTTTTTTTTTCCTCTTCTGTATTTTGGTAAATTCCATTTGCCTTATAGAGATATTGATTTCTGCAGTTATTATTATTATTATCAAAATGGAAATCCATAAATCCACCAAGAAGCGTGTTTTTTTTATTGGAGGTCAAGATAGTGTTGTGTGGTTCTCTGTGCTCACTCCATCCCTATCCTGACACTGAATCCTTTCCGACGAGGACGTTTATCTCTGGCCTGTAGATGGCAGCATGAGCAGATGAATAGTCAATTCGAGGAGGCCCAGCTATTCAACAAGGAGCCAGGCCCACTGATGATTTGGATTCACTATAAGTTTTTTCCATCCTGAAGACATTTCTGTGAGCTATACATTTCAGTCATTTTTCAGAACTACAGAATTATCTTTAGATGTTTTTTACAGCTCAGTGGTCAGCAATGTTTGTTTATTTATAATGAGTTGAATATTGATCAGCCTCTTTGGAACATGTATGAGCTTGTACAATTAACACTACTAATATCTATTACGGTACTATTAGGCATGGCAGTGACATAGAAGGCCTTTTTCTGTTATCCTCTCTACCATAAAAGAGCATTTAAACATACACTGTCTGTGATTAAATCAACCTATCCTAAACAACTAGAGGCCTACGTTTGTGTGATTGTGTTAGATATTAAATAATACATTTATTTCATATTTATGATCAAGGAATTAGGTTATAGAACAAAAGCCTATGTATAATAAACGTTTCTCTTTCTCTCAGGCATGCCCCTATGGACAGGTATAGCCTATTGTATCCAGTGTTTGTTTTGTAATGCAATGCTTGAATTAGATTGGAAATTTGGGGAGATCAGTACTATTACACTCTTCCAAATGACCAGAGCTCTCTCTCTCCCCCCTCTCTCGTCGTGCACGCGCCTCTTTCTCCTCAGCAGCGCCGTGCACATCAGCCACCACGTCGCCATGGAAACCTCTGAGAGACACACGTCGTAGAGAGTGAGAGATGCAGGGAGCAGAGCTGTGGGGAGAGACGGAGCGAGAGAGAGGAGAGAAAGGGGGACAATGAGGGACCGCGAGAGAGACATGAAAGGTTAGGGTGTTACCATACGGGGGGTGGGCGCGCGTGCCCCAACCCCCCCCCCCCCCCCCCAAATCCCAGCCCAAGCCCCCCTTCACCTCTAACCTCCCCCCCAGTTTCTAATTCTGAGCCCCCACCCCAGATCATTTTTCCCCCTCATGTCCGTCCTCCCTTTTTTACTGGCCCCCTACACACACCTCTGCCTCCCTCTCCATACCTCTCCCTCCTCTCCCTTCTCCCCCATCTTTGCTCTCCATCCCTCTCGTGTCCAGACAGGCAGCTCGGCATGGCGGGGATAGAGACGTTCACCGATGGAAGCACTCATGGTAAATTTTCACATCCAGAAAACAAAAAGATTTCTATATAGGGGGGCTGGGCTCAACTTTGCATAGTGATATAATAACTTGTCTTTGCATAATGCTTCTTCCCTCTCTGTCTCTGTCTCTGTCTCATATCCTCCTTTCTGTCTCCCCCTGATTCCCGCGATACTTCTACTATATACCTTCTCAATTATCTTCCTTTTCTGTTTTTTAAATTCAAAACCCGAAAGACTTCGGTCACATTTCGGGGGGAGACTACTTACCCATCTTAGTGTCATGGAGAGAGACTGAGGGGAGAGAGAGAGAGATGGACAGAGAAATATCGGTCTTAATGATTTCTTGTGCGCGGGGCAGGGCTTTTCTTTTTATTGATTAGAAAGAAATTAATTCATAGGGGGCAACCCTTTCCTGTCTCATACCCTCCCTCTCTCTCCCTCTCTCTCTCTGTGGGCGGATGGCGCATGTCTTTCCCCTGTTCTGCATGCTGTATTACTGGCGGTGATTCGCGGGAATATTTGATTTTGAATATGGGTCGCAACATTATGCATGCACGCGCGACATGTGGAGCTGTGCGCATTCGTTGACTGTCCCGTGCGCAAATGCTTAATAATATTACACACGTTTCCATTTTTACAAAGCGACCTGTGATGTGTCTTATGATCGTCATTGTTATGATTGAATATGTGTGTGATTATGACATGTATATGTGAATAGCAAGACTTGGCAGCTGACACTGACAGACTGAGTTTTGCGATCCATAGCATGAGAAGATGATTTGATATGAAATGTCCGATATGGATAAGGGCTATCGCTCATAAGATTTTCTGCAGAATCTGAAGAGATAGCCATTTTAAGCAATATCAAAATTGCTCGAATTTCAGTCGGGCTATAGGCTATAGGCATATCTGCATTGAATAAGACATATAGGTGTTGTTTGTATATGCTATAAGCCCAAAGCAATGACCAGGAGATATTAATTGTATCAGTCCGTTGTTGCCGATAGGGTCTTTGTTGTTATAATTGTAACAATGTCTGCCTATGAGAGCATCTCCCTGCATGGCTCTGGACGTGTTAACGTGCAGGCTGTTATTCCTCCGTGAATGTGACAGACAGTGTAAAGGCGATGTGTATTTAGTCGTATTATATGGGATGAGATTCGTAATCAATGTGGTCGATATTTGTTCGGCGGCATCCCCCCCGATCCCCCCGATCCCCCCGCAGATAGTAACACAATAACACGGCCGGCGGAGTGTTAGTGCGGTTGTAAGGGCTGATACCCCGCCGAAGGGAAATCGATGGACAGACTGAGTTAATTATGAGAAAATCAATTAAGAGGAGGGGATTTGGGCTTTATAAGGCCGGGCCGGTGAGCCTGCACCGGGCAGAGGCGGAGAGGAGAGCGCCGGGACGGAGACACACAGACCGGCCGGGGTCCATCCTCCGTTCCTCCATCTCTGGTTCTCCGCTGTTCCTTCTGATGTCATTGAACAAAGCCAACCTGATCTTTATCTTTATAACCCAAATCAAAACATTATTGATCACTATGTTGACATTGTCAAGGGCTTTACTGGTAGTTGTTGGTTGTGTGTGTGTGTGTGTGTGTGTGTGTGTGTGTGTTTTTTATGGCACGATTTGAGTTTTAGCCTATAGACGCGTTTGCGAATGATTGCTATATCAAATGTTCACTGATATCAAATGTTACACACGTGTGTGTGTGTGTGTGTGTGTGTGTGTGTGTGTGTGTGTGTGTGTGTGTGTGTGTGTGTGTGCGCGTGTGTGTGTGTGTGTGTGTGTGTGTGTGTGTGTGTGTGTGTGTGTCTGTGTCTGTGTCTGTGCGTGTGTGCGCGCGCCCGCGCGATCAAGCAGGGCTGATATTTGAAGAACCTATTGCCTTTCTGGAGGTCATTATGTGGTTCCATGCTGTTGATTCACTGACCACGGCGCGCCTTGATCATACAGGGGGGTCACACACGCCGAGACACAACAGAGACACTCACGGACTTACTGTACAAAAATGCCCCTTGCCCGTGTAACCTACACACACCAAAAGACGGTGCATGGCGCACCTGATGTTAATAATGTGTGTATTGGTCAGTGGCCTGGCCATACATGTACATAGCATCTAAAACAGCCTTTGGTATAAGCTGACATCAGAATTAGATCATTGGATGATTGTCTCTTGCGCAGTATAACTCCTAATCAGATAAATGGAGTGATATGTTCACTGATATCAAATGTTTCACACGTGTGTGTGTGTGTGTGTGTGTCTGTGTGTGTCACACACACACACAGACACACACACACACGCACACACACACACACACACACACACACACACGCACACACACACACACACACACACACACACACACACACACACACACACACACACACACACACACACACACACACACAGGTCTGTCGTCACAGATGGAATTATCATCTGATAGTTTAGCTTGAATCCTTATTCAGAATGTCTTTATCGAATTGGTTCTGTAAGAGCCTATAACGTAGGCTACATAGATAGGCTATACGACTGTAGGCTGCTAATGTAAGTTGTGTTACATTCCTCCATCTGCATAGGCGTAGGCTATTTGACTGCAAGGGGGAGAATACAAGGGGCCTATGTCCCTATTATATATAGTTAACACAGTGAAAAGAGAACTGCGTAGGCTACTTGTAATATTCTCAACACGGATTTGAAAGTTCGTCAATGTTCCCTTATTTCAAACTATTGATGAGGAAGATGTGTATTTCTTTTTTTACCCTCAAATCTATCGCTTTTGTTATTTAATTGCAGGCAGCAAAGTTTATTGTCATATGGGTTGCATTTCTCACACCTGTATTGCCGCTTTTATAGCCACCAAATAATCTATTGATGAGTCTGATTAATAACTGCTTCTCTATGTCGTAAGCAATATATCGTTATTCCTATTTACAAGCATTTACAATATGATGCAGAGAAAGTCAAGAGAAAAACGTGTGTGTGTGTGTGTGTGTGTGTGTGTGTGTGTGTGTGTGTGTGCGCGCGCGCGCGCGCGTGTGTGTGTGTGTGTGTGTGTGTGTGTGTGTGTGTGTGTGTTTGGATTTCTGCGCTGAATGTAATTTGCTTTTACTATGAAGGTGTGATGAATATTATGATGCACGTTTGCATTATAAATTCACATGACAATTGAATAGAATAAAACGAAAGGAAAGTCTTTGAGTTGCATTGTCCTCTAAGAAATTAATGGTATCTCTATTAATTTAATCTATTGCAATACTTAGGCTACATATATTTGAAACAAATATCATTCCATTTACTGTAAAAAGCCAAGAGAATTCCTAAAATAGATCGAATGTATTTAGTCTTTCCGCATATGCAATTGATTCATAGGTTTCTCATGAATTCATGCAAATATGTTAACTAATGCATGCATAATAAATACGTGAATATTCAATTGTATTTGCATATCAATATTTAAGTCAGTCGTTTTTTGCTGTGTGAAATGTTAGGCTTCTCTTCTTACAAATGCGCATTTCACAATCCACAACGTAGAAACCATTGCTTTAGTTATATTCTAAATATGTGCTACTCTAATAATTTATTTTAATTTTGAATATTCATAAACATACCCCTCAAATAAAGCCGGCAAAATTATCAAATCAAATCAAATTACAGTCGAATTTCAGTCAAGTTTGAGATTGTTAATCTGCCTTTGCCTCGTATTCTTCAGAAACTGTTCAACATGTTCGACCCCAAAATATATTCTCAGGTGCATTATTCCTTAATTCACGCAAGTTTACTAACCACATACCAAACAGTATTACATAGTTATAATGTTATTATAACAGCAGTAAGCTGAGAGTCATGTCGGTGTGAATGTTGAAGTAGGAATGATGACAAGACGAGACGAGACGGTCAGAATCCATGCAGGGCAGAAAAATACAAATCAAATATTGTTGCCAATGAATGAATAAAGCAAGAATTATTAATCGAATCTGCCATTTTTATTTAAATGAATTGGTCTTTATTGCCAACTTCTAAATGAAGGCGGTTGAAAGCCTAAACTTTATAAATTATACTTTTTTGCTGGAATAGCCGATATGAGATATGAGCATTTTTGCACCGTGGTTAACGGACAGGGACAGGCAACATGGTTCCATATACCAGATATCTAACCGGATTATTATTATTAGAATGGGAATAATTTGAGGGCCTTGAATTCCCTCTGCAGCACGAGCTGGTGGCTGTAAACATTCGTATGGAGTTCTGAGACCCCCATCACTGAGACCCCCATCACTGACGTCAATGACATGAGAATGTGTTTTTTGTTTTAGCGTCTGGATGTAAAATAGGCTTAAACTTATCAATAGCCCACACAAATGACCAAATATGATATTTCACTTTTTAAATGTTCCAGTCATCTAAATATTAAAATACGTCGTTATTCAGCCCAAATATGACCATGCACACATGTCAATAAAGATGCTGAGAGACTAAATGGGAACATGTCGTCGGCTATACATTATCTCTCCTAAACTTAGATACATTTTCATAGAAACAAATGTAGGCTATTGTTTTTATGATGTTATGGGTTATGACTCATAAAGCCTTATAGCATAAAACAAATTACAAAAAAAATGACCCGCACCCCCCCCCCCCCCCCCCCTCCCTCATTTTGTTTTGCAGGTGTTGCACAACGAAACCTTAAACTTGATCAACCGAAAACGTTTTCAATGTCTGGTGCATTGGGCAATGTTGGTCTCTAACTTAACCGTATTGTTACACGTTATCGAATGTCCGAAACAACATGGCTGCTAACCTCTGGTGGATTTTATAGATTTTTGGGGGAAAACAGTTGACATGTCAGGCCTTCTTCACAAATCCTTTTGTATCCACCTTATCAACTAAATACAGGAGGCAGCCAGGGCGATACTTCTATGATGCAGAATCCCATATTGATTGTGTATTATTTTATAAACTGTTTATTGTATTGTGTCTCTATAGGCTATGTGATCATGTTTGATCCATAAACGAGGATTCTTAATACATGTTCCTATTGTTTTCCTTTATATTTTGTGTGTAGACGTATATTTCCAATTACTATCAGCACCACGGGCCATAGAGAAATTAATCCATTTTCTGCGACCGATTCTCCCCCAAATGGTCCGCCAGCCCTCCGCGGTCCTGTGGACAATGCAGTAACGACTCGAGGGTCAGAGGTCGCTTGGCCAGTTCCTCAATTAACGCGGACAGATTGCAATTGCACGTCGCTGCACCCTTTCTGTGACAAGAAGTGGCCAGCGTTGACCGTTAGACGAGGACAGGATATGG